>NW_026652289.1:14797481-14976514 GCF_009828535.3 Hylobates moloch
GATCCACCTGCCTCGGCCTCCCAAAGTGCTGGGATTACAGGTGTGAGCCACTGCGCCCAGCCTCTCATCTTTCTTTACTTTGGCTGTGGAGCCCTGAAGTGCACCTACAGCGTTCTACCATGGACTCCACCAAGGATCCGAGTTCCCTGAGGGACGATTTGTCTCACCTGCGGGAGTTCTGTGGGAAAACCGTGAAGTAGGCCCCGCCTTGCTGAAGTGACCAGTGGCTGCTTGACCCCCTTGTGGAAATAGAAATACAATTGCATGTGTAGATAGGTTTAAAATGTCATTGCGTTTGGGACCTAACATTCAGCGATAATTCAATTCAGTGGACAGACTGTGGGTTAGCTATTTCGGGTAGGGCCACAGCCCCTGCTTCACAGTGTGGCAGAGGTGAAAGAAAAGTCAATGCATCGTGACACAGAGACAGGCAGTGGCAAAAGTAGGAACACCCACAGGAGGGGCCAGGTTGTTGAGGCCAAGAGGCTGGGTTCAGGATTCAGTGTGGATTTGAAGCCAGGTCTGTCACAGGCGAGCAGGGTGCCCGGGGGCAAGTTGCTATCATTCTCCAGGCTTCAGTTCCTTCCCCTGTAAGACGGCAGATGATGGCACCCCCCATAGAGGTATCGTGAGTAGGACATGAGTTTACGTGTGTCATGACTTAGAGGAGTGCTCTCCACAGGTACACCTTTGTGAATACGATCTAGAATTGTCCTCTGCATCATTATGAGGCAGATGCAGCACACAGAGAGGGAAGACTGTGGTCAGGGAGGAGAAGAAGGAGCAAGGGGACTTGGGAGAAGCTGGACTCCAAGCTAGTGTTTTCTTTCCTTTTTGTATATGATATTCTTAGATAATCATGCACATTCATTATAGGAACACTAGAATATATGGCTAAGCAAAAAGATGGCAATCAAAACTATCAAACGTATTCACTATTCCTATTTAGATGATTTCTTTCTAGATTTTTATTTCTTTCTCTGCTGAGTTGGTTTTTTGTTTGTTTGTTTGTTTGTTTGTTTGTTTGTTTGTTTTGATATGGAGTTGCAGGCTGGTGACACGATCTTGGCTCACTGCAACTTCTGCCTCCCAAGTTCAAGCGATTCTTGTGCCTCAGCCTCCCGAGTAGCTGGGATTACAGGTGCCTGCCACCATACCTGGCTAATTTTTGTATTTTTAGTAGAGATGGGGTTTCACCATTTTGGCCAGGCTGATCTTGAACTCCTGACCTCAGGTGATCTGCCCGCCTCCCAAAGTACTGGGATTACAGGTGTGAGCCACCGTGCCCGGCCTGAGATGGTTTTTGAAGGCTGTCAAGGAGGGTTAAAGTTTCAATCAGTTTGGCTTCTTATGTTATAAAGAGCAATTTTTACTTGCTTTTAAAATTCTGTCCTGACCTATTTTTAAAACACAGAAGAGGCTGAGTGTGGTGGCTCATGCCTGTAATCCCAACATTTTGGAAGGCTGAGGCAGGTGGATCACCTTAGGTCAGGAGTTTGAGACCAGCCTGGCCAACATGACAGAACCCCGTCTCTACTAAAAATACAAAATTAGCTGGGTGTGGTGGCACGCGCCTATAATCCCAGCTACTCTGGAGGCTGAGGAAGGAGAATCACTTGAGCCCAGGAGGTGGAGGTTGCGGTGAGCCAAGATCACGCCATTGCACTCCAGCCTGGGCAACAAGAGCGAAACTCCGTCTCAAAAACAAACAAACAAACAGCAGAGCATGGGAAATAACGTACTCTAAGAAGGCAATGTGGACCGGCCTCAGATTATGTGGAGGAGCCTCAGTCTGAGGCGGAAGTGCAGGCCTGCTGATGCTGTATGGCTTCTTTGGCCAGTCCCTGCACTGAGCGCATCACTTAAGGAATTTCCTCTATCTGTCCTGTAACTCTCAGGTCATCCCTCCCTCCCCTTTTTTCTGTGGCCCAGGCTGGAGTGCAGTAGCACAATCATAGCTCACTGTAGCCTCAAACTCCTGGACTCAGGTGATCCTCTTGCCTCAGCCTCCCAAGTAGCTGGGACAACAGGTGCACACCACTGTCCCTAGATCTCCTTTTTTCTTTTCTTTTTTCTTTTTTTTGAGACAGAGTCAGTCTGTCACCCAGGCTGGAGTGCAATGGTACGATCTCAGCTCACAGCAGCCTCCACCTCCCAGCTTCAAGCAATTCTGCAGCCTCAGCCTCTCAAGTAGCTGGGATTACAGGTGCGTGCCACCAGGCTGACTAATTATTGTATTTTTAGTGGAGACAGGTTTCACCATGTTGGCCAGGCTGGTCTCAAACTTGTGGCATCAAGTGATCCACCTGCTTCGGCCTCCCAAAGTGCTGGGATTACAGGCGTGAGCCTCCGCGCCCAGCCCAACTCTCCTTTTTTTCAGTTCCACATTTATTGAGGCTCTGAGAGGTAGAGGGAGTCACCTACCATTGCTCACTGGTCAGTGTGCAGCTGGGGTTGTCCTAAGCTTCTGATACCACATACCCTGAATGCCATTTTCTGGCTCACTCCTGCCTGGGAGACCTCAGACTCAACCATCGTTGACCAAAGCCATTATTTTTGTTAACGTTGTGGATTTTTTTTGACTAATGATATTTAGAAGTACAAAGTGACTTTTGTGCATCTGATAAAATAGCTATAATAAAATTTACCACTGGAGCCATTTTTAAGTGAACAGTTGCACAACCATTACCATGATCTATTTCCAGAACTTTTTCATTATCCCGAACAGAAAATGTACCCAGCAAGCAATAGCTCCCATTTCTCATCCTCCACCTCCCTGCCCCTGGTAACCTCCATTCTACTTTCTGTGTATGAATTTGCCTATTCCAGGTACCTCGTATAAGTGGAATCATACATCATACTTAGCATCGTGTTTTTAAGGTTCATTCATGTTGTAGCTTGTGTCAGAATTTCGTTCCTGTTTTGGGTTGATGATATATATATGTATCTTTTATATATATGTTTATATACATGTAAGCATAGGTGTATATATACGTATGTTTTGTTTATTCATCTGTAAATGAGCATTTGGGTTGTTTCAGTTTTTTGGCTATTGTGAATAATGCTGCTATAAACAGTGATGAAACAGCTCAGCAACAACAAAAAGACAACGAGCTAATGGGTGCAGGAAATCAACATGGCACATGGATACATATGTAACAAACCTGCACATTGTGCACATGTACCCTAAAACCTAAAGTATAATAATAAAAATAAAATAATAAAATAAAAAAAAATAAAAAAAACATAAAAAATAATCATAGGACTTGGATAGACACTTCTCCAAAGAAAATATACACGTAGCGAAATCAGCACATGAAAAGATGCTCAATATCTGTAGAGGATTACAAATCAAAACCATGGTGAGGTACCACCTTATGCCTACTAGAAAGGTTATAGTAATTTTTTTTTTCTTTTGAGGCAGAGTCTCACTCTGTCACCCAGGCTGGAGTGCAGTGGTGCGATCTCGGCTCACTGCAAGCTCCGCCTCCCGGGTTCATGCCATTCTCCTGCCTCAGCCTCCCGAGTAGCTGGGACCACAGGTGCCCACCACCATGCCTGGCTAATTTTTTTTGTATTTTTAGTACAGACGGAGTTTCATTGTGTTAGCCAGGATGGTCTTGATCTCCTGACCTCATGATCCACCCACCTTGGCCTCCCAAAGTGCTGGGATTACAGGTATGAGCCACCGTGCCCGGCCAGGTTATAGTAATTTTTTTTAATGGAAAATAGTAAAGTATTGGAAGGAATGTGGAGAAATTGGAACCCTTGTGCATTGTTGGTGGGAACATAAAATAGCACAGCTACTGTGAAAAACAATTTACTGCTTCCTCAAAATGTTAAACATAGAATTACTGTGTGACCCACAATTCCACTTCCACGTATATGCCCAAAATAATTGAAAATGGGGACTCAGCTATGCACTTTTACACCAGTTGAGCAGCTTTGGAACATGTATTTTTTTTTTTTTTATCAGTTTACCCTTCTCAAGGCTGGTTAGTCACTGTCTGGGTGTTTAGCCTGTTGCACAGCAGAAAGTAAAGCTCCAGAAACAAGAGGCCTGGCAACCTTTATGCTGTACTTCATGATGGGAAACCAAATGAGTAGAAACTGAGGCCCAATTATGATGTGCTGGAGACACAAAAAAATTTGATTCAAAACTCAGAGGTTTAGCTGGGCGTGGTGGTACAGGCCTGTAATTGTAGCCAGCTGGGAGGCTGGAGCAGGAGGGCCTCAGGAGCGTAGGAGTTAGAGGTTGCAGTGAGCTGTGATTGTGCTACTGCACTCCAGCCTGAGTGACAGAGCGAGACCCCGTCTTTGTATAAAACAACAAAAACAAAAACCACCAACTCGAAGGGCATCTTGTAATGTTGTGTTACGGAGGAAGCATCCTGAATGAGAAACCAGGCTGAATCAAATTTTATCTTTCTAGTAACATTATCAAGATAAAGACAAAATAACATCAAGAAGATTTATGTGCAGAACTCTTTCCATTTTTTCCCCTCCCAGACTCAAAGCCAGAAAGAACTATTTCCAAAGTAGTAAATTTTGTTGGCTTTACCATGATAAAATTGACAGATTTTGCTAATCAGATTCATAAATAGAAAATCTAAGTAGGAACCAGTAGGTTTTGGGTTCTTGGATGCTCTATATACAGAGTAGAGTCTCTTGACTGCCTACCAAATTGTTGATAATTCATCCTGGGTTTTATTAGGCTGTGGGAATGTCTTGGGACACTCACCCTTGATATTTGTTATTTTGGAAATTCACTTTGAATGATAGAATTTGATCCTCTGGCTGGGCATGGTGGCTCACGCCTGTAATCCCAGCACTTTGGGAGGCTGAGGCAGGCAGATCACTTGAGCTCAGGAGTTCGAAACCAGTGTGGCCAACATGGTGAAACGCTTTCTCCTGTCTCTACAAAAAATACAAAAAGTAGCCGGGTGTGGTGGTGTGTGCTTGTGGTCCCAGCTACTCGGGAACCTTGGGTGGGAGAATCACTTGAGCCTGGGAGGCAGAAGTTGCAGTGAGCTGAGATGGTGCCACTGCACTCCCACCTGGGTGACAGACTGAGACTGTCTCAAAAAATAAAAAGGAATTTGATCCTCTTTCTGCGAAGACCTGGGAGCTGTACCCAAATTACTGTTTAACTCACTCTGCAAAGCTGCTGTTACTCTGGGATTGTGCAGTAACCTAAAGAAAAATGTCTTCTTTTTGAAATCCTTTTGAGCTGGGTCATTAGTTATGTTTTGATTTCTAGGAACTTCTCTGCTGTGTTGGGGCTGCCTGAAAATACGAATAAGACCTATAGTTGTCTCATCAAGTAGACATATGTAGTTTTGTCCTAAAATTGGAAAGTCACAGATGAGTTAAGCAGTGGTGGGGTTTTTCTTGTTTGTTTGTTTTTTGGGTTTTTTTTTTTTGAGGCAGAGTCTCACTCTGTTACCCAGGTTGGAATGTAGTGGCGTGATGTTGGCTCACTACTCCCTGTGCCTCCTGGGTTCTAGGGATTCTCCTGCCTCAGCTTCCTGAGTAGCTGGGACTACAAGTGCATGCCGCCACGCCCGGCTGATTTTCGTATTTATGGTAGAGACTGGGTTTCACTGTGTTGGCTAGGGTAGTCTCGAACTCTTGACCTCAGGTCATCCACCCACTTCAGCCTCCCAAAGTGCTGGGATTACAGGTGTGAGCCGCCGTGCCCGGCCAAGCAGTGTTTTTTTGTTTTTGTTTTTGTTTTTTTTTTGAGATGGAGTTTCACTCTTGTTGCCCAGGCTGGAGTGCCATGGTGCGATGTTGGCTCACCGCAACCTCCGCCTCCCGAGTTCAAGCAATTCTTCTGCCTCAGCCTCCCGAGTAGCTGGGATGACAGGCATGTGCTACCACGCCCAGCTAATTTTGTATTTTTAGTAGAGATGGGGTTTTTCCATGTTGTTCAGGCTGGTCTCGAACTCCTGACCTCAGGTGATCCACCCACTTCAGCCTCCCAAAGTGCTAGGAGTACAGGCTTGAGCCACCATGCCCGGCCAAGCAGTGTTTTAAGTGTCGTCAATCCACTTGAAATTGAGAAGATGGAGAGGACAGAGCTTACTGGGATTTGAGAAGCTCTTTTTCCTGCTTAATTTCTAGACCAACTGAGACAAACAAAGGGTTCAGCAAGTGGAGACCAAAAGCTCAGCTTTATTATTGGTAAATATAGGATTTGAGGTTGTGACTCAGAGGTACAGCAATGTAGGTTTCCTGGACATCCCTGGCCATTTGAGTTAGGTAGACTTACCCACCTAGGCAGACCTGGCAGTGGATAACAGGCCTCCCTCCTGAGGGACAGGATCTCTCCAGTTACCTCACGATCCACCGTGGTCCAACCTTGAGTTCCCCAGAGGCCTGGATTCCTAAGCAAGTGGAATAGAAGGGCTTGATCTAGGCATGTGTGGGTCATTCTCCCGAACCCTCTCCTCTGTTCACATCAATGACTCACCTTCCCAGAGCCATCCTGAGGGGTCAGAGAGGCCAGGAAGTTTACTGTAGTTGCACATCCTTGATGTGGAAGGAAACGAGGCATAGGCATGCCCATCACACAATCCCATCTTGGCTCAGAACACCTTAGATCCGATAAGGGTCAAACCACACAGTCTTGATTGCTTCTTAGCGACAGAGCTTATTGTGCCCCAACCATAGGGTGAGGAGAAGAATGCACTGTTAGTGTTTTAATGGACCTTCAAGTGGAAATGCAGTTTTTGATTTAGCCCTCACAAAATACTCTCCTTTATGAAAAATGCTCATGCCTTTTCATCTGAGGGTGGCTACATCTCACCATTGTCTCAATCGGTATAAACCTTTCCTTGAAATATTTTGGCTGTTAATTGGGAATAAGTGGTGATAAAATGATACGATTTTTGGTTTAAACTCATCCTCTTTCAGAGCATTCTGTCAGCTTCTCTGTGGGAGGCAGGAAATGGCTAGGTGACAATCTTCAATTTTGTGGATTTCAGAATTGTAGTGTAATTATACTAGAACACTGCAGAGGACATCAGGGTACCTCTCATTTAACTTCCTCCTTTTCCAGTTTAACCCAGAATCTTAATACAGTGGATCACCCTTGGTAGGCACTCAGTACGTAGAAGAAATGAATGAAGGTTATTGACAGTCGGCCGTATTGCCACTCTTTGTTTTGTGTCACAATTTCAGGGTCATCATGGTTGGGATGATCTCCTCTCATTGCAGGTTTATTTTCTGAGACGGAGTCTCGCTCTGTCTCCCAGGCTGGAGGGCAGTGGCACGATCTCGGCTCACTGCAACCTCCGCCTCCCGGGTTCAAGTGATTCTCCTGCCTCAGCCTCTCGAGTAGCTGGGACTACAGGCGCGTGCCACCACGCCTGGCTAATTTAGAGATGGGGTTTCACTGTATTGGCCAGGATGGCCTCAATCTCCTGACCTCGTGATCCACCTGCCTCAGCCTCCCAAAGTGCTGGGATTGCAGTTGTGAGCCACTGCGCCTGTCCTTTTTTTTTTTTTCTTTTTGAGATGGAGTTTTGTTCTTGTTGCCCAGGCTGGAGGAGTGCAGGGGCGCTATGTTGGCTCACCTACAACCTCTGCCTCCCTGGTTCAAGTGATTCTCCTGCCTTAGCCTCCCAAGTAGTTGGGATTACAGATATGCGCCACCACACCTGGCTACTTTTTTTTTTTTTTTTTTTTTTTGAGCGGGAGTCTTGCTCTGTCGCCCAGGCTAGAGTGTGGTGGCGTGATCTTGGCTCACTGCAAGCTCCGCCTCCTGGGTTCACGCCATTCTTCTGCCTCAGGCTCCCGAGTAGCTGGGACTACAGGCGCCCACCACCACGCCTGGATAATGTTTTTGTATTTTTAGTAGAGATGGGGTTTCACCGTGTTAGCCAGGATGGTCTTGATCTCCTGACCTCGTGATCCACCCACCTTGGCCTCCCAAAGTGCTGGGATTACAGACGTGAGCCACTGCACCCGGCCATGTGCAGCTACTTTTTTGTATTTAGTAGACATGGAGTTTCACCATGTTGGTCAGTCTTGTCTCGAACTCTTGACTTCAGGTGATCCATCTGCCATGGCCTCCCAAAGTGCTGGGATTACAGTGAGCCACCACGCCCAGCCTCATTGCATGTTAATTTTATTTATATTTAACCAAAATGTGGTTTTGATGCGAAGTTTGGCAACTCTAACCAAAAAATTAAAGTAGTTATATAAATAAATATGTGAAACTTGGATGGATCCCACTTTTATAAAGCTGGTAGAAGCCATGGAACTGCTCTTTATACAAATGCAGGTATGTCCCTGCACATAATTTTTACACTCAATTCCAGAAGGTTCAGATACCTTTGAAAGTCCTCCAGGGATTGTATGCTAAGCATCCTTGTCCTGGGTCCATTCCCAGGGCCTACGCAGAAGTGCTGAAATTAGCAAGTCTGTGTGACCCCTACCCTTTACAAGCATGCACGTTTTAAAAATTCAAATAGCTCCGTGTGCAAAATTGTAATTTCCGTCTGGGTAGCGCTTTTCAGCTGAGGGTTGAAACCTTTTTGGAGTTTATAAAATAATTTTAGTGGTTTGTAGCCAATACTTCTAAAAAAATATATTGGAATAGGATAAAAAATAAACCAAGCTATTATGTGTGTGTACTGGGGTTGAGAAATAAAAATATGGGTCCCTGTTTAAGAAAAACTGATGTATGTGCTGCTTGTTTTACTGTATATTTAGGGCAGTGGGAACAATTTAAAGAAATATTTGCTTTCTTTTCATTATATGCTTTGACTATGTTGGCCCTTTTTCTTCTTCATAAGTAGGGTCAAAGAGTTTAGTGGGCTTACTAACGTTTTATATAATATATCCTACTGCCAATCATCATTTATCCACAGTTATTCTCAGGATACCTCTAATATCAGTGAGCTTAAATCTGCTGAATGTTCTGATTTTCTGTAATAGTAAAACTTAAAAAAAAAAATATCCTCGCCAAGGATTCAGTGTGATTGGCCACTAGTTAACCATTTCATCTGGGAGACTTCTCCTCCTTGGCCTCACTTTTCTCATTTGTGAGAAATGGTCCTGATGATAATGATATTTTTCTCTCTGGATTGTTGGGAAAACTGAATGAGCTTTTATATGTAAAATTCATAGCGTAATTCCTCCATAAACATTATTCTTCTTAGTAGTAGTTGTACTGTTTCTCTACCATGCAAGAATCACATCTTAGACTCCCTTTAGGATTTCTGAGAATCTGTTAAGTTGTCCATTCTGGCTGCATTAACTAAGTGAACAGGCACTCTGGCCTTGTTTCAAAAGCATCTGTTTAATCCTTTTTTAAAAAGTGTTCTGGGCACAGTGGCTCATGCCTGTAATCCCAGCACTTTGGGAGGCCAAGGCGAGCAGATTACTTGAGGTCAGGAGTTCGAGATCAGCCTGGCCAACATGGTGAAACCGCGTCTCTACTAAAAGTACAAAAAATTTGCTGAGTGTGGAGGTGCATGCTTGCAAATCCCAGTTACTTGGGAGGCGGAGGTTGCCATGAGCCGAGATTGTGCCACTGGATGCCAGCCTGGGCAACAGAGCAAGACTCTGTCTCAAAAAAAAAAAAATGAAGTGTGCTCTATTGAACTCCTGAATTTTGGTATAAATTATTTTGCCCCCACACATCATGAATGACATTAAAAGAACAATCTGTCTTTCTTTTCTCTATATTGTGAACCAACAGTCTGTTCACCTACAAATGGTGCAAATGGTGATTATTTGGAACCCAGATGGGAGCCTCCCAGAAGACTCAGAATAACGTTGAAACTCGACTGCAAGGATTTGTTATTAAAGTAAATGTAGTGGAAAAAAAACACACACAGAGCTAAACAATTTTCCTGGTGTACTCCTCCCCACCCCCATCCCCCTCCGGAAGTACTTTTTGTAGGTATCATGTTGATTTTTAAGGAAAGAAACATACTGAATTTCCAGGATTATTAAGTACACTAAAAGCAAATGTCTGCTGCAAATAAATGTATTCACATTCTTAGAAAAGAAAATTACGCATGAAAACTTTGCTTCTGCACCACTCTGAACAATTTGCAAGAAGAATGTTTGGGCTTGTCATAGCTTATTAAATAATATATAGGACACACTATGCACAGAAACATTCTTTTTGCACCGGGCAGGTGAGTAGCTGCCGTAATTTAAGGGTTGTGTGTGATGTGGGCTGGAGAAGATTGCTGAGCTATGTCTCAGAGGGCCTGACCTTTGTTAAAAGGATGCCCCCCGACGCAAATTTCTGTATCATAACTTAACCTCTTTCATTCATCCTTTTTACCTATTTTCATATTCTTTTTTCTTTTCTTCCTGTCATTCTGTCTGGCTATAAAAACCTTCCCTTAGGGAGAATGCAGTTACTGTATCTAGCACAATCCTCCGGGAAAGGAGCATGAACTTAAGAGCAAGTGGACCTGCATTGGAATTTCTACTCAGCTACTTTCGAGAACTTGGGCAATATAGTTGACCTCTCCAAGCCTCAGTTTGCTCATTGTAAAGTGTCCCTATTATTATGGATGGATTCAGTGAAAACGCCTTCATACGGATAAGGCTCAGATTTTTTTCCTTTTGGGTGTATGTATGTTTCTTAAGAGGAGAAATAATTTAAAAATCAAACAGTGAAATCTTTGGTTAGGGAAAGTGTTTTGTGAACAAGGAGGGTCTTTTTTAGAACTCCTGAAATCTCATTATTCCTCATCTTCCCATGATCTGTAAGGGATCTGCCACTACATGCTGCATATACTAATGACGCTAACTCACCTGTTATATTGTTTCCCTTCCAAGACCAGTATTATGTGCTTAACTCTCATAGCTCACCTGGGAGGCGGTCATTATTAGGAAGCTCATATATGGATGAAAAACTGATGTTTAGTGTGGTTAACTCCCTTGTATTAGGGTTCTCTAGAGGGACAGATATAATAGAATAGATCTATATATGAAGGGGAGTTTATTGGGAGAATTGACTCACACTGTCACAAGGTGAGGTTCCTCAATAGGCTTTCTGCAAGCTGAGGAGCCAGGAAGCCAGTTTGAGTCCCCAAACCTCAAAAGTAGGGAAGCCAACAGTGCATCTTTCAGTCTGTGGCCAAAGACCCAAGAGCTCCTGGCAAATCACTGGTGTAAGTCCAAGAGTCCAAAAGCTGAGGAACTTGGAGTCTGATGTTCGAGGGCAGGAAGCATCCAGCATGGGAGAAAGATGGAGGCCAGAAGACTTAGCCAGTCTAGTCCTTCCGTGTTCTTCTGCCTGCTTTTATTCTGGCCGTGCTAGCAGCTGATTAGATGGTGCCCACCCAAATTGAGGGTGAGTCTGCCTCTCCCAGTCCACTGACTCAAACGTTAATCTCCTTTGGCAACACCCTGGCAGATGCACCCAGAACAATACTTTGCATCCTTCAATCCAGTCAAGTTGACACTCAATATTAACTATCACACCTCTCATCGTCTTTCTGGCCACAGAGGTTAAATTCTCAATCACTGCTCAGTCCATATGAAGAAGTGGGTACAAGAGACTTTTGTAGAAGTAAGTACCAGGCATAAATAGGCTGGTGAGGAGATGTAGAGAATCCTCTTCTCCTCCTCAATTCATGGACTGATCATCACACACTTATACATTCCAATGTGGCAGAAATGGAGCTGTTTTGGCTTTTTTTTTTTGAGACGGAGTCTGGCTCTGTCACCCAGGCTGGAGTGCAGTGGCGTGATCTCGGCTCACTGCAAGCTCCACCTCCCAGGTTTATGCCATTCTCCTGCCTCAGCCTCCCAAGTAGCTGGGACTACAGGTGCCCGCCACCATGCCCGGCTAATTTTTTGTATTTTCAGTAGAGAGGGGGTTTCACCATGTTGGCCAGGATGGTCTCGATCTCCTGACCTCGTGATCCGCCCGCCTCAGCCTCCCAAAGTGCTGGGATTACAGTCGTGAGCCACCGCGCCTGGCCCTGTTTTGGCATTTTTGCTTAGACCCAGGTGTCAGATGGTCTTCAGGAAATTATTTGGACAAGGGTGATGGTAAATCACCTTCCATTCTGTTTGGGCCATAATCCCTGGAACCCATGGTGGGCATATTTGAAATGATTTGACTTAAATATTTAAAGATTTAGTCTTTCATTGGGTAGTGTCTTAGAGAAAACAATTTCTTAGTAATATGAATTGTTCCCAAACTGAAGCCCATCCCCTTTTTAGGAAACTGGCAGGCCCTCCTGCCCGCCTTTGGAGGGTCTTCGTTCCCCCTCGAGTTAGCAATTTTGACAATATTCCTCCAAATTTGACAAAAACAAACAAACAAACAAAAAAACATTTCCTGATGGCAGAGACATCAGGGAGAGGAATCAAATTTATTCTCCTTTGTTCTGGAACAAGCTTACTGGCGGTTCATTATTTACATATCGTGAGAGAGTCCTGCCAAGCCAATGCAGGTGTTGCTGACTTGCTAAGACAAGTTTGCACTCTATTTCTCTTAAGAAAAATTGGAATGCGGCCCTTTGTCAGAGGATTGCATTGCGCGAGTCACTGAGCTAAATGTAAATATCCGAAAATGCAAATTATGCTTTGCTGTAGAAATAAACATTTTGACATCCTGCCTTGAACGATTTTCCTCAGTGATGGTTGTTAGTGCTATCCTTCTTCTCTCGTCCTGTGTTGTGTAACCTTTCCTTTAGGGTTTTTGGCTACGCTAACAAGAGCACTTTTTTAACTTGTCTGCTTTGTCATTTTGGGGTCACCAAATTGGTAGTAGAAGGAAATGCAGTAGGTAGCATTTTCCATCAGGGAGTGGTTACCTTCTGCGTCTGAAAGGCAGCGAGTGACCTGGATTTTCAGGAATCTGGTGTGTCCAGGTTGTAAGTCTGTGAAATTAGTTTAACCTCCATGGGGGTAAATTTCCCAGACTTTATTGGAGTGGTTTTGGTAGCTTTGTGACTACCTAGAAGATTCTCACAAAAGTTCATTAACCCAAGGCCATTTTTCACCCAGGTGGGCTGACTCCTGTAACGCACAACCCCAAATTTCAGTGGCTTCATAGATTTATAGGTTTACTTACTGCCTATGTCACAGGCCAAAGCTGGCTGGCTGTGGGAGGGGACTGCTTTCATTCTCGCCATGTGGTCATACAAGGACCCAAGCTTCCTCTATCTAGTTGGTTCTAAGCTCTCAGAATCCTCACCTCGCTTCTCTGCATTTGGTGTGCAGGGAATACTAGAGATAGAGCATGGAGGCCTTCAGGGACGTGACTGGGGCAGGGTCTGGAAGTGGCCATCATTCCTTGCACCCACATTTCACTGGCCTGAACTCAGGCGTGTGGCCCCCACATAGCTGTGATGGGCCTGGAATTGTACATTTCCTTACTTCCCAGGTAAAAAAGGAATTGATTTAGCATCTCTGCCACTGTTGGATATTTAAACTTAATCTTAAAGTGAAGTGTATCTATTAGGAAGACATTAGCTGTGCGATTTACTTCACTTGGTAGCTGGGTATTTGATTTGCATTTCTGGACTTATTTTTGCCTTAGGTGGTTATGAGCTTTTCACAGATAGGAAAGAAGGGGATTTGGGTTTTTTACTTTTTAAAATGCTGCACTGGAGACTTTTCTTCTTTGCCTGATGATGTCTTTATATCCAGCTCAGAGAGCCAGAATGAATGTCTGGTCACGCATGATGGATTTTAGTTGAAATCAGATTTGGTTTTTCATATAGTTTCTTATAGGGATCTATGCTGACTTCAGAGATGCCCTTAAGTTTGTCCTGAGTTTCTCACTGATCCTAGCTTTGCAGGGCTTGTAGGCTGCATCTTCATTTTTTTCATTTGTGAAGCATTCTCATGACTTTTCAGGAGGACGCCAGCCAGACTTTCCAGTTTAGGACTCTAGAATTCTAGGTACATGACTCTTTCTGCTGAAAGATTTTTTTCCCAATAAGTTTGAAAGCTTTTGACCTTTGAAATAATTTTACAAGAGTTTTGTTTTATTTATTTATTCATTTATTTATTTAGTTTTGAGACAGAGTCTCACTCTGTCGCCCAGGATGGAGTACAGTGGTGCAATCTTGGCTCCTTGCAACCTCAGCCTCGGAGGTTCAAGTGATTCTCCTGCCTCAGCCTCCTGAGTGGCTGAGAGTACAGGTGCATGCCACTGTGCCCAGCTAATTTTTGTATTTTTAGTAGAGACAGGGTTTTACCATGTTGGCCAGGCTGGTCTCGGACTCCTGACCACAGGTGATCTGCCCGTCTCAGCCTCCCAAAGTTCTGGGATTACAAGTTGAGCCACCACACCCAGCCCAATTTTGGAAGACCTTTAAACCTTTCATCTGTTACTAGTCATCTTCGACAGAATATGTTAAATTACTCTAAATTGATCTTTAGTCAGTTTTCCCCCCTCCCACAAGATTGATCAGTATATCATGCAGAGATTTGGTGAGGTGGAGGTCGTTGAGCTTGTAAGGCCCAGAATGGTGACGTTTTCAAGCTAATTGCATTTGCTTCTTATAGTTGCTTCATTTTTCATCCCTGTTTTCTCCTCTGCATCAGCACTAACCCCTCCAACTCCCAGTATTTAGTTTGCTTTAGGCTGTCAAACCAGATAACCAAGCTTGTTAAATTGAGAATCAATAGACTGTACATAGGGACTACAACAGAATGACTCTCATTATCGACAGAATCAAGTTCAAACTCCTTGTCCTGGCGTCTGTTGGCCTCTGGCAGCTGGATCATCTGGCCTTAGCTGGTTGCATGAGTTGCTGCAACCCTCCCACCCCCATCATGCACACACTGCATCCCCTTCCCAAATCACACCAAATTATAATGGATATTATCAATATCATCATAACAAATTACAACACATTTATTGCATGCATACAATGCGCCAGGTCCTTTTATAGAGTATACTATAGTAAACATTCCTGGTGACTGAAGCGTTTAGAATATAGTAAATTATGAAATACAGATTAAATTATGAAAGGTTTTGAAGGGCGACAGGCTAGTCAGAGACAACACCGGTGGCAGCCAAGAGATCTTTATTGGAGAGGTAGAGGTCAGGTCGCATGGGAGAGAGAGAGAAGAGAAGAGAGAGAGGAGAAGAGAAGAGAAGAGAAGAGAAGAGAAGAGAAGAGAAGAGAAGAGAGAGAGCTGCTGGTGTGCTGGGTTTTATATCCCTTGGGCCTACGTGGGGTGGGCCCAAGGGAAGGCGGGAGATGCTTCTTTCTGATTGGCCCTCCTTTGGCGGGTTCAGACAGTGCCTGGTCAAGGAGGGGAGAAGAACCCGGAACCGGTGCTATTAAGGTACCCCTGTTACCTAACAGGTTTAAAATAATTATATGTAATTAATATATAATGTAAACCATATATTAGTGATTTAATAAATATAGGTTAAATATTAAATATATAAAATATATAGGCATATAGAATATATGAAAACATTTAACCCTCCTCCCAAGGATGAGTTAGATAATGCCATTATCTTCCTTATACAAATGAGGAAATGAGACGGAGGTTACCTACCTTACCTAAGGTCATGCAGACAAACCATTGTGCAGCTTTTAGTTTTTTGTTTTGAGATGACATTTCACTCCACCTCCCAGGCTGGAGGGCAGTGGCGCCATCTTAGCTCACTGCAACTTCCACCTCCTGGGCTCAAGCAATCCTCCCACTTTAGCCTCCCGAATAGCTGGGTCTACAGGTGCACACCACCATGCCCAACTACTCTTTGTAGTTTTAGCAGAGATGAGGTTTTGCCATGTTACCCGGGCTGGTCTTGAACCCTGACAGGGATTCCGATTTCGTTTCTCAAGCGATCTGCCTGCCTTGGCCTCCCAAAATGCTAGGATTACAGGTGTGAGCTGCTGCACCCAGCCCATTGTGTAGTATTGACTCTGACTGAGGTAACTTGGCTCTCTTCTCCCCATCCTTTTATTTCACTTAGGGAAACCTCTATTTTTTATCTTGTAAATTCAACTGAGATTCTCCATCTTCTTGTAGCCTTCCCTCCTCTCCAGTGTCTTCTTCCTGAACAGGATGGAGCCTGTGCTGTCTAATGAGATAATGACCCATCTCCCCTTACCCCTCAGTTGTCCAGAGGCATCTGTTTGCAAGCCTGTCCTTGCTAGACTTGAGCTTCTTGAAGACAGAACCAGGACCTGGCAAAAGGGGAGACCTTTATTAAATGCTGGTGGAGTTGATCAGAATTAGATGATTGCGCCCACCTCCCCAGTTTCCAGATAGCAAAACCAAGGCCCATTGCGATACTGCCACAGGGTTCTCTGGGGTAGATTCGGGACTAGAAGCCATGTGTTCAGTCTGTGACAGCATGGCCTTGGAAAGCAGAAGACCTGACAGGGATTCCGATTTGGTTTCTTAGTTCTGGCTGTGTTCTGGATGGTGTCCCGGGACTCTTGGATGCAGGAGGTGTTTCTGAGCCGTCCGTTTACTCAGAGGGTTGGTAATGGTCATAAAAGTGGCTTGGCATGAAACGACAGAGCAAAGCCCTGAATTTGCAGAACCTGCTGGCTGAGGGTGTGGATACTCTGGTGAGGACAAGAAGAGCACATTAACCCATGTGGCTAAAGGGCCTTTTGTTTTTTCTAATATGAAATTAGCAAATTTTATACATTGTTGTTAATTCTCACATTAGTAAAATAAGTGATGTGGTAATTTGTGCCTCATTTCATTATATCAGTTATCCATATCTGTTTTCACCTGTATACATAACTAAGAATAAATCAGCTGTCAGGTTTAACATTTTGTTTTTGTTTTGAAATTGCCACAAACTTCTAGAAAAGTTGGCGATGCAATACAGTATGAAGAATTTTATTTTCTCTAAATCATTTGAGAATACATGGCTCTTAGCAAAGACATCAGTGTTTTTCAAGGCCACTGTTCTATACAGCCACCATACAGGGGTCAGAGTCACAGCATGATCTGACCCATTCCTGCCAGTCGGTCGGGGCGCTGGAAAACAGCGAAGGTTTCCAGTGGAAGATCAGGCCTTGCATTTGACTGTGTCTTTAGACTCCTTCAGTCAGGACCAGTTGCACAGTCTTTCCTGGACTTATGACCTTGATACTTTGGGAGAGTCCAGGCAAGTTGTTGTGTAGAATGCTCCTCAGTTTGGTTTGCCCAGATGTTTTCTCACGATTCACCCCACATTGGATCGTTGCATCACTGGCAGATGCATCACAGGCCACGATGTAGGGTGTCCTCCTCCTGTGTCTTCTCTGAGTGCTCCCAAAGTTGGCCTGTCCCACTTCTGATGCTGTCTACTCACCTTGGCCACTTGGTTAAGACAGCATTGCCAGCCTTCCCACTTGTGAAGTTATTCTTTTCCTCTTTGTGAATGAAAGAAATGTTAGTAAATGTTTTGTGGGGGGATACTTTGAAATTATGTAAGTGTTTTCTTTCTCATCAGACTTCCAATTTTATTTCTCTCTATATGGACTCGTAGTTTCCTGTTTTATTCAGTGGGTTATAATTTGCTAGAGGTATTATTTATTGATTTTTTTTAGAGACAGGATCTTGCTCTTTCACCCAAGCCAGAGTGCAGTGGTGCAATCAGAACTCACCACAGCCTCAAACTCCTGGGCTCGAGCAATCCTCCTCCTTCAGCCTCTTAAGTAGCTGGGACTACAGGTGCATGTCACCATGCCTGGCTTACTTTTAAATTTTTTGTAGAGATGAGGTCTTGCTGGGTTGCCAGGCCATTCTGTTATTTATTTTGATACTCAAATTGTCCCTGATTTGGCCTGTAGGCACCCCTTCAAGTGTGCTCCTCTGTCTCATTGTGTCCCACCATCCTGTGCTCTGCCTGGATTGTGAGGACACTGGCGGTTCCTCCCCCGGGGGGGCTTGCCCTTTGGGGCTTCTGACACCACCATGGCAGTCACTCCCGTGAGCAGACACCTTCCGGCTTCAGTCACCACGTTTTTAAAAAAAGTATATCTTGTGGTTAGGTTGGGTTAAATAAGCCATAGACATTTCTTTTTTTCCTGAAGATTTTAGGGAGAATTGTTTTTGTGCCTAAATTGAAAAAAATGAGGCCTGTTTAGAATTCATAAACTGGCACAGAAGGGGAGCTCTGCGCCTCCAGGCAAATTCTCATACAAATTATTAAAAGACTCAGGAGGGGTTCAGTCATGTTAAAACCCCAGTTTGAAAATGTCGTAATCACTTTTCTCTCAGCAATTGGGTGTTGATAAAATTTCCAGGGAGCTAGGAGGGCAGCTTTTTAAAGAGAGGTGTGGGTGAGAGAGAGGAAGGTGAGCCCCGTGAGGGGCAGCTATCAGTGGAACCTTTGGGGATTGTTTTAAAATTCTCATCCAAGGTCCTGTAAGGAAGGAAACAAGCTGAGAACTGTTTTTTTTTTTTTTTTTTTTAATTTCAGGAGCCCATCGCTCCTTCCCAAATCCATTTGCTACCCCCTTACTGCTGAGTCTTGAGATCCAGCCTTTTTGGCCAGTTGTAGAACCAATCGCTCATTCAGTATCACCTAATTTTCTATATGGTTTATTCTCATTTATCACACTGAAAGTAATCAGTGAAAACTCTTGGCTCCAAATTTAATTTAAAACATTGTTTATAGATAGATTTTTTAAAAATCAGCATTTTAGTGGAGTGAGGTCCTAATGAACACTTCCAGTTGCACATCTTTGTTGAGTAAAATATTTAAAATTTTTACCATTTATTTTATAAATGTTGTCTCTCTGTCTCTTGCACATATATACAGTTACTACAGAGCAGTGTGATGAAAGATATTTATTGGAGACAGGAGTTGGGTGAATTTAGAAATTCAATGGGCTGGGTGTGGTGGGCTCACACCTATAATCCCAGCACTTTGGGAGGCCGAGGCGGGTGGATCATTTGAGGTCAGGAGTTCGAGACCAGCTTGGCCAACATGGTGAAAACCCATCTCTACTAAAAATACAAAAATTAGCCGGGCATGGTGGTGGGCACCTGTACTCCCAGCTACTTGGGAGGCTGAGGCACGAGAATCGCTTAAACCCAGGAGGCGGAGGTTGGAGTGAGTAGAGATCGCGCCACTGCACTCTAGCCTGCGCGATAGAGTGAGACTCAGTCTTAAAAATAAATAAATAAATAAATAAATAATTCAAGACATACCAATGATACAATATTCTAATCCGTTGTCAGGATTTACTAAGACTGAAAAATTCTGTTTGTCTTACTGAATTTTCAGCAACCACAACCACATTTTAAAAAGAATCTCAACCATGTTCATATTTTAGCACAATGCTCTTACCTGTGTCACACAGTACTTGCTTGGCTGAGTGGAATTGAACTGGGCCCCTAATTTTGAGGCTGTAAGATGGATTTCTTAAAAGCAGCTTTTCCTGATAACTTCCAGTGAATAAAGAGCATTTCAAAACTTCAGACTGAGATTTAATCTGTGTATCCTGATTCCCTTTTGACAAAAGCTTCCAAGATTATTTTGTCTTTTACTTTTTAATTTTATTTTATTCCTTCTCTTCGTTTTCCTTCCCTCTAACTACATATTTGCATGGTTGCTATATTTACCATTTCTTATGCCTCTGGTACTAACTTAGATAGGAAACCTTTAAGTTGGCCTGGAGTTTCTGAGAAAATTGGAAAAAGAACTTTTTCTTTGCTAGAGGAGTAAATGAAGTATATGAACATGTGTGTAGCTCTCACAGCCAAATGAAGGCCAGAGCTCTCAGAAGCCCCATCAAGCCAGCATCTTTTATTTCATTGCTTTTGGAAAGTAGAACCTTGGGACAGAGCTGTGTCATATTCAGTATCTCATTTGCTTTTTCTTTTCTCTTTCTCTTTTTCTTTTCTTTTCTTTTTTTTCTTTTTTCTTCTTTTTTGAGATGGCGTCTCACTCTGTTGCCCAGGCTAGAGTGCGGTAGTGTGATCTCGGCTCACTGCAACCTCCGCCTCCAGGGTTCAAGCAATTCTCCTGCCTCAGCCTCCTGAGTAGCTGGGATTACAGGTGCATGCCACCACGCCTGGCTAATTTTTGTATTTTTAGTAGAGACAAGGTTTCACTATGTTGGCCAGGCTGGTCTCAAACTCCTGACCTCAGGTAATCCACCCGCCTCAGCCTCCCAAAGTGCTGGGATTACAGGTGTAAGCCACCATGCCTGACCACTTTTTGTTTTCTTTTGGTGATTTTTTTCCCTAAGGGTGTTTTTTTAAAGGTCTAGTTCTTTTTTGTTTTGAAAATTATAAATCATTTTGATGCTAATTATAATGAAGACAATGCTGCCCTGTAAGCCAGAAGGTTTAAGTTCAAAAGTTACTTAAATATGACAACATTACAAGAAAAAAAATAAACCAATTCTTTGTATTCAATTTCCTAATGTGGTGCCATCAATAAGCTGTGATACAGCCCTGGAACTCAATCAGCCACACCTTCCCGCATCCTATTGGCCTTATTCATTTAAAATGAGTTAATGAATCCGCCAGATCCGTGAATGACAGAGATTATGCTAAATTAATGCTGATTCTTTGTGTGTGTAGGAAACCTCTGTAGAGCACCTTTTCTTTCTTAGAGTAGGTAACCCAGTACAGTAGTTGTGAAACTGAATAATTAAAACTTTGGCTTCTCTTAGGAAAAGAAGAGTTCCTAGTCGTAGGTGTCCTATGGGGAAATTTACTTTTTTTAATGTCCTGTGCGTTATTGCTGCAAATTATCAGTATTTATAAAGTAACTGATTTTATATCACTTTTTTGTTAGTGTGAACAATGTCTCCTAGACTATGTCTATGTCAGCTTGTTAGAATGGTATCTTGTTCGTTTTAGTGATATGAAGATCACAGCTAGCAACTTACACATCAGAGTTTGTCAGTTCAAATTCAGCATGGTTGCAGCTGATTAAGAAATTGATATGATTATTCTTTGCTAGTCTGTCTTACTAATGGAATTATATATTGGCCAGTAAAATGGGCCTCCCAATTGCTGTTTCAGGAGATTTTAAAATCTTCAAGGAACACCAGTTAGGAAAATAGCTCCAGAAAATATAGATAGATTTTATTTTTATTAAAATGGCAGTCTACATCATAATTATCTTTTCCTGAGACTGTCTTTACCAGAATCTGTGTGAAATAATTCATCTTTTTCTACAGAAAGCAGTGAAAGCAGTCTAGTCTCCTTGAAAAGAAAAGCTCTTGGATGTTTAGGAAGGCAGACTTGGCCGTGATGCGGCATCCTGGCTTTTGTGGTGCAGTGCTGTGCATTTGGAGTTAGTGTGAAAACACGGATTACACTAAGTGGAAGAAATGTCTTCTTGCCCAGCTCATTCTTAGAACTTAAACAACACAACAGCTTCCACTTTGGCAATTACGTTGCAGCACTAGAGCCTTTTATGTGGAGGACAATGAGGGGTTGCGGTATGTCAAAAACAGCATTAATACAGCATTAATGTGTTACGCTTGCATTGGAATCTGAAGGTCCTTAAGACTTCTTGGGTTTTGTTTTTAAACAAAACAATGTGAAAACATTGAAGATTGAAATGTTGCATTTGAAGTTATGATAGTTAAATATATTCATATTACCAAGACTATTATTATACTGGAAGTGGTTTCTTTTTGTGTTATAGAGATTTAATTTTATATAAGACAGTTACTTAATGTGATTTTTAACCCTTAAAAAAGTGGAGATGTATACATTTGTTAACAATGCCATGAAAACATTTTCTTTCTCCTGAGGAAAAGTGAATTTCTTATCAGAATATCAGGCTGGCCCTGTAATTTAAATTAAAATACAATTTTGGAGAAACAAAAAGTAACTTAAAGTTGACTCTGGATAGCATTGCAGGCTATTTACATCTCCATTTTATATATGTTTTATAAATATGCATATATACACACACATATATATACACACACATTTTATATATATTACAGATGTATTTATTACACATATATACACACACATTTTATATATATTACATACATATATTTTATTTATTTATCTATTTATTTTGAGATGGAGTTTAACTCTTGTTGCCCAGACTGGAGTGCAATGGCGCGATCTCAGCTCACTGCAACCTCTGCCCCCTGGGTTTAAGCAATTCTCCTGCCTTAGCCTCCCGAGTAGCTGGGATTACAGGTGTGTGCCACCATGCCCAGCTAATTGTATATTTTTAGTAAAGAGGGGATTTCACCATGTTGGCCAGGCTTGTCTCGAACTCCTGACCTCAGGTGATCCACTCTCCTCTGCCTCCCAAAGTGTTGGGATTACAGGCGTGAGCCACTGTGCCTGGCCTCTATTATATGTTGAGTAATATTTTTATTCTCTAAGCCAAAATCCCACCTAGATTGCACGGATGGATAACTACCTATTTATTCTATGTTTTGATTAATTTACCTAGAATTTAATTCCTGTCTGGTCTTATTTTTGTGCTGTAGAATCCCAATGGTGTCTTGTTTTAATACCCTCATCTGTGTTCCGTAGTTATGGGCTGCTTATTAAGAGAATCTAGAGAAGAATGAGAAATTGAACTCAGGGTTTTTATTGTAGAATTTTAAATTCCACTGTATTAATCTAGTTCTTAGGAATTAGGCCTTCTAGAAACAGGTCACTGGCTTCCTGGCCTTGTTGTGGTCTGGGTCCTTCCAGGAGAACTCGTGAGGATAGCACATCTGTATTCGAGTTGATACAACTTCCATTCTCGCCCCTGTCCTAAGCACTGGGAATATTCATAATAGCTGTTGTGTATGGTTGTTAACAAAAAGTCATTACATCTTATAATCTCACTCGGCTCCAAAATTCACAATGCAGTTTCATCCTTACTGTTACTTTTATACATAACTGGGGGTTGTCTACTGTAAGCCATGTTTTTGGTGCTGCCTTTCTTGAGTCAACTTAGCAGCAAATACATTTTACTACTGGCACCTCCTACCATGAGATAGCTGGAATTTGATTATGAGTTGATTTGATTATGAGCCTCAGAGGTGTGACTTTTAAAATCTAAATATTATAGAATTAGCATTTTACTATATCTCTGTTTGGTAACTCTGATTTGCTTTGTGCCTTTCTGATAAGTTCTGGAGCAATAAATAATGTTTGCCGTTGGCAATGTTCTTTCCAAGATCCTTACATTTTTGCTTCTATTTATCTTTAGTCAACAATGGTTACTTATGTTTAGAAGATGAACTGTCTGTGACTTTAATCTTGAGCAACAATAATCTTTTGCAAAAACTTGTAGTAAAGATGTGAAGAAGCTAGAGAATTGATGTATTATTACTTTACAAGTCAGTGGTCCTTTGCATTGTCACTTCTTATCCTTGACGTTTATCATTGACGAGGGGTTCAGGATGCGCCCATCTCTGTTCTATGTTGTGCCTTCCTCTGGCCATGAAAGAGTTTGTGTATTTTCATTGTAATCAATAAGGAATGAGATTCTGTGAATTCAGGCACTAATTTCAGAGAGCATTTTTCATATTTGTTTATTTTTTGAAAAATTCCAGTTATTATGGCTCATGCCATTCTTGCGTTGCTATAAAGAAATACCTAAGACTGGGTAATTTATAAAGAAAACATGTTTAATTGGCTCACGGTTCTGTACAGGAAGCATGATGCTGGCATCTGCTTCTGGGGAGACCTTAGGAAACTTCCATTCATGGCAGAGTGTGAAGTCAGGGCAGCAGGAGCAAGATACCGAGTGGGGAGGTGTTACACATTTTTAAATGAATAGATCTCACGAGAACTCACTCACTGTCGCAAAGACAGTACCAAGGGGGGTTGGTACTAACCCATTCATGAGAAATCCTCCCCCGTGATCCAGTCACCTTCACCTGGCCCCACCTCCAACACTGCGAATGACATTTCAATATGAGATTTGGGCAAGGACAACATCCAAGCTGTCAGCTCAGGAGACTGGAGATTCTGATGACCAATCAACATGCAGATGTAAGGAAAGATCCCACATTTTTTTTTTTCCAGGCTGCCATTTATTGATCACTTCTGTGGCTCAGGCAGTGGACTGTGATTTGCAACAGATTGTTCCGTGTACTCTTATTATTCCCATTTTACCAGTGAGGAAACCGAGGCTTGGTGATGTGAAGTGACTTTCCCCTGTCATGTGAGCATCAAGCAGCAGAGGCAAAATCCCCGCCGATTCTGCCTGGCTCTGAAGTCCATTCCCCAAGCACGGATCCCTTACCCCCTACCACGTCATGGCTGATGTCGTGCCGTGGGGTTTGAGGCTGCTCTCGTCTGGGAACAGTCCCTATTTGGACTAATGCTGTTGGGTCTCTTTCACAGTTGCTCAAGACCTGTTCATTATCTGTTTCAGATTTCAAGATTAATAATTAACCCGTAAGGGCTTTTCCCATTGTGTCAAGTTCAAACAAAATAAGCTGACAAACTCCATTATAAATTGAACATATGTAACAGACAGTGCAAGCCCCAACAAGAAATAACAGTTGATAGGTTTAGTGTTTTCTCCACTGAAGCCTGGGCCAGTGTCAGCAGTTAATGCCTTCTCAGAAATGTCATGGAAGGGAGAGGGTGGTGACATGGTAGCATGGCCAGGTTTACAACTTCAAAAGGAGGGCTGCGAAAGGCATAGGGAGGGGCATTTATTTTTAACTGAATCCCAGAAGGAGCTATTGAAGTCTCTTCAGTAATTAAATATGCCTATCATATTATAAATTATTTTTGAACAAATTGCTGCTTTGTCTTAAAGGTTTTTGGATGCACAAACAAAACAAGACGAGAAACCCATGATTAGAAATTTTGGTCTGTGGTTGTTGATGTTTTTGTTTCCATTAGTGTGAAGAAACTGCTAATGAGGTATATTAAACTCCAAATCTAAGTATTGTTGTTGAACTTGTGTTCCTGTTCACCCTACACCTCCCTCCTCCGATAACATTTATTTAACACGGAGTGATATATTTGCTTCTTTTTCTGATTCATTTGTAGCAGGCCTATGAAAAGGGATTTGAGGTGGGGAGGATATATACCATTATACTTCTCATGGCCCAGTTCTTTCTCTGTCTGTTTCTCTCTCTCTCTCTCTCTCTCACACACACACACACACACACACACACACACACACAAACCCTCAATTGGATCTGATCTGATCCATGCTTGGTGAGTAAGAAGTACAGGAGCCAAGGATGACGTCTGTCAGGTTAGTGATTACCTTCTTCATGGTCTATTATGCATGGTACTTTTATGGTTGATGGAAAGTTTTAGATGAGGGAAGACAGATAATTAGAGAGGGAAGAATACCAGATGAGAGTAGAGCTGGCCAGCCATGACATTGATATTTGGAAATGCCAATTAAGTAAACACCTTGATCACTTGATTATTGCAAGTAGATGGAATCTGTAGGAGTAGAACTGAGCACATTTCATTAAGATTATTTCCCACAGTAGTCACCATGACACACTAACTCTTTCACAGGTTTTCAATAGACAGTTTACAAAATCAGTTTTCATGATTAAGAAAGTTTAGAAAACACTAGGTTAAATAAAGTGAAATCCATTTCTTTACTGTTGGAGTTCCCAACTTTGGCCATAGAATGCATATTTCTTGGAGCACCTGGTAACATTCCTGTATTTCTACAGAAATATGCACAGTTACTGGAAGGCAGGGTGGAGGAGTGAAGTGGGTACTGCAGGTTTGGAAGGAAGCCCACCTGGGTTCTGATGACAGTCAAGCCACTCCATCCACTCATCTGTGGACAGGCCACTTACACAGAAATGGGTGTAAGAGTAAGTCACGTGCCCTCCCCCACCCAGGTGGCTGTGATGATTAGATTATCTAATGTACGTAGAAACCTTTTTCAAATTATGAAGCACCCTGCAAATAGTAGTTATTATTACACCCTCTAATGTTTTTATTGCCATAATATATGTATCGTCATGCTCGGGCAATTGGTATTCCTTTTGAGCACTAGGATAACCTGTTAACTGTTCATCATAAAGAATTTCATTAAGTTGCACCCCTCCCTCTTCATGGCCCTCTGAGTTCATCGTATGGCACTTAACTCTTGAGCATTATATTTTTGGGGTCTCAAAACCCTAACATAAAACACAAAATTGGCCATTGTAACTGTTTTCAGGTGAACAGCTCAGTGGCATTAAGTACATCCCCACTGGCCGGGCGTGATGGCTCACGCCTGTAATCCCAGTACTTTGGGAGGCCGAGGCGAGTGGATCACAAGGTCAGGAGTTCGAAACAGCCTGGCCAACATGGTGATACCTAAAATACAAAAATCAGCTGTGCGTTGTGGCGGGTGCCTGTAATCCCAGCTACTCAGGAGGCTGAGGCAGGAGAATCTCCTGAACCCAGGAGATGGAGATTGCAGTGAGCCGAGATCTCGCCATTGCACTCCAGCCTGGGTGACAGAGCGAGACTCCGTCTCAAAAGAAAGTACGTTCACACTGTTGTGTGGCCATCACCACCATCCATCTCCAGAACTCTTTTCACCTTGCAGAACCGAAAATGTGTACCCATTCAACACAGCTTGCCATCCATCTTTCTATTTCTGCCTCAATGAGTTTGACTGTTCTAGGTACCCCATATTAGTGGAATCATACAGTATTTGTACTCTTGTGTCCGGTTTATTCAATTAGCAGAATTTTTTCAAGTTTACCCTCTAATGTTATATAATGTGGAATTTTAAGTGAGTTTTATTCATTTTCTTAATTTACTCACCCCTAGTGCCACTCTTTTACATAGCATGAAGTTGGAAGGGTGCATGTATCCCTAGAGTGTTCCTCTAGAACAGCCCTGAAGAGTTAGTACCATGAGTTTAGGAGAAGGGATGTCAAGGATATGCCTTTGAGAAATGCAGATCAGAAATCCAGTCCAGGCTTGATGCAATGGCTCATGCCCATAATCCCAGCACTTTGGGAGGTCAAGGCGGGCGGATCACGAGGTCAGGAAATTGAGACCATCCTGGCTAACATGATGAAAACCCATCTCTACTAAAAACACAAAAAATTAGCTGGGCATGGTGGCACATGCCTGTAGTCCCAGCTACTCGGGAGGTTGACGCAGGAGAATTGTTTGAACCCAGGAGGCAGAGGTTGCAGTGAGCTGAGATTGCACCACTGCACTCCAGCCTGGGTGACAGAGTGAGACTCTGTCTCAAAAAAAAAAAATCCACTCCAACCTCAAATTGAAACTAAAAGGACCCTGGACTCCCCTTATAAGAAGACTCATTTTGTTTCTTCTTCAGCCAGGGATTTGAAAGGGAAGAGACATGAGTGTCAGCACCTGTTACTTTTTCTCTTGTGGATTATCTTGCAGATGATTCATGCATAAGCGGGAGTTTTAAAAATTATGTATTTTGTCATTTCTACCTGTCTTAAAATGGTTATTTTTGATTTGGGGTTCTGTTGGGGAAGTCCTCTGTCACTTTTAGGTGAAGATCATCCACTTCAAATTTAAATAGTCGAAAATTTGAAATTGTCTGTTTTTGTTCATTTAAATAAAGTTTAAACCTTTTGAATACGTGCATATTTTTTTGGAATGAGTATTCTCTTCTATACCAGGATTTTAGGGTAAAAGTATATCCAAATACTCCTTATTGCCCCCAGAAATAGAACAGTTTCCTTTCCCAAGGATTTCAATAGTATTCTGATTATACGTTAAATAGTATACCAAAATGATCATATTCTTTTCCTGAGTAATCATCAAATCCAGGTTAAAAAAAATCAGAGTTGGCCGGGTGCAGTGGTTCATGCCTGTAATCTCAATACTTTGGGAGGCTGAGGCGGGCAGGTTACCTGAGGTCAGGAGTTCGAGAGCAGTCTGCCCCAACATGGCGAAAACCCGTCTCTACTAAACATACAAAAAATTAGCCGAGAGTGGTGTTGGATGCCTGTAATCCTAGCTACTCAGGAGGCTGAGGCAGGCGAATCGCTTGAACCCGGGAGGCGGAGCTTACAGTGAGCCAAGATCGCTCCGCTGCACTCCAGCCTGGGTGACAAGAGTGAAACTCCATCTCAAAAATAATAATAATAATAATAATCAGAGTCAAGAATCTTAGAATCCTAATGTGCATATTCTCAAAAGCTACATGTATTCTTTACCTTTGTCCTGTTAAGGGCATCTATTGAATTGTAGAAACTCTCAGCTGTATTACCACACTGTGGCAATTGGTATTCCTTTTGAGCACTAGGATAACCTGTTAACTGTTCACCATAAAGAGTTTCATTAAGTTGCACGCCTCCCTTTTCATAGCCTCTGAGTTTATTGTATGGCACCTAACTTTTGAGCCTTAGATTACATTTTTGGGGTCCCCATCTCATTTCTTCATTGCTACCCACCCAAATAATTTTTTTTTTTTTTTTTTTTTTGACACAGAGTCTCACTGTGTCACCCAGGCTGGAGTGCAGTGGCGTGATCTCGGTGCACTGCAAGCTCCACCTCCTGGGTTCACGCCATTCTCCTGCCTCAGCCTCCCGAGTAGCTGGGACTACAAGCGCCTGCCACCACGCCCAACTAATTTTTTGTATTTGTAGTAGAGACAGGGTTTCATTGTGTTAGCCAGGATGGTCTCGATCTCCTGACCTCGTGATCCGCCTGCCTTGGCCTCCCAAAGTGCTGGGATTACAGGCGTAAACCACCGCACCTGGCCCTTCAAGACCCTTTAAGAAGTCTTAAGCCTTCCTTGTCCTACCATCCTGTGTGGAATCTTGAACCATGCCATCCACAAGGTGGGTGCTAAGCATATGGTAACAGTGAATGGGGTTGAGTTGAATTGAGATGGAGGTTTGGAAGCCATAAATTGAAGGGAAATTTTTAGATGAAAAATAGCGTCAGGATCTTATTTACCTTTATGGAAAACCGAGCTGTACTGGGTGGTGCAGCACAGATGGCAGGCTGTTCCTGTGAGTGTGGGGATGGAGTGAGAGAAACAGAACCAAACAGGTGGCCCAAGAGCTGCCACCCTGGTGCCAACATGCATTCAGGCCATATGCGGGGCCCCCTTCCCCGTTCTTGTGCGAGTGAGGCAGCCGCAGAACCAGAAGGCTGATGTTATTTTGATCACCAAGCTCTATTTAGTGAATACACTTGATTAATTTCCCTCCTTCTCATGGATGCTATTTTGAATGGAAAATCACTACTGGAAAAATAAATCTCTACATTAATGATGCCCACAATCCTGTTTTTTCTCTTTACATACCATACCCAACGGCTCTCTTTTCTGTGAAGCCCAACATTTTTAAAGCCCTTACTAGGTGCTAAATTTTACTGAGGAAGAACCTGAAACCATAGAGAAATTAACTGATTTTCTCCAAGTTAACAGGTTACCCTGGTGCTCAAAATGGAATACCAATTGCTTGCCCACTATGTATGTTCTTTGATTTGACCCTTGAAAATTCAAACTCCCTGCTCCGTGGTGGAGAAGCAGAGTTAGAAAGGACTCCTAAGCCAACACTCTCAGCTTGTTTTCTCTCTAGATGGATATTTTCAGAAAGGGGTATACTTAGGGCTTGGAGGGGCTGAGTTTCTCCTGAGCCTTCTTGGGATTGGTTTGGTTTAAATGTGACTTGTCAGTTCTTACTAGCTGGGAGGAAATGCTCTCCCAGTGTGATGCATTAGTCATGAGCAGGGAGTGGGAGGCTGTTGAACAATATTCCAACCTCCCTCCCCACTGCTGGCCTTTCATGCTGAACTTTAAGCCCAGCTGCATTGGAAT
This sequence comes from Hylobates moloch, assembly GCF_009828535.3. Classification (NCBI taxonomy): domain Eukaryota; kingdom Metazoa; phylum Chordata; class Mammalia; order Primates; family Hylobatidae; genus Hylobates; species Hylobates moloch. The sequence continues at coordinate 14,827,129 of NW_026652289.1, forward strand.
TGAGGACTTGCTGGGGACACCCCCCACCCCCACCATGCTGTGTGCTTGAAGTCTTGGCTTACAGGTGGGAGACAGTGATGATTTCAGATCCAAGACTAGAGCAGAAATAACACCAACAGGGTAGCTTATGTACCCAGGGCCTCCATAATTTATGTTGCTTGAGAGGGGAGGGAGGGTGGTTAAAAGTAGGGGCTGTTTCAAGAACCAGAAGCTGTGGTTTAACTACCACATTGTTCCTGGATATGTGTGTTTTCCAATCTGTAAATATATTTTAATACAGTTTTCCATGTTTAAATAAAAGTTAGTCACCACTCGATGATGTTGGCTACCAAGAGACATAAGCTTGGATGGTTGCAATTGTCTTGAAATATATGGAAAGGAAGACATTCTGCAAGCCTTGCTGCCCTTCTCAGCGACCTCTTCATGCCCCGGAGACTGTGGCTACCTGGAACACCTGAGCTGACCTCCCTTCAGAGCACAGGACAGGTGGCCTTGTGGGATGGAAGAGAGTTTGTCAGCAGCACCTGTTGGATATTGCATTGCAGACATTCTGTGGGAATACATTTTATTCTCTTTCTTCCTTTGGCTAGTATTGATGGCATTACTAGGCACTGGAGAAAAAGTCTGTTGTGTGGGGAATGATGGTTCGTTTGATGTGTCAACTTGGTAGGTTGTGGTGTCTAATTGTTTGGTCAAATACCAGTCTAGATGTCTAGATGTTGCTGTCAGTTATGTTTGGATGTAATTAACATATACATCAGTAGTGATTGAGTAAAGCCAATGACCCTTCATAACATTGGTAGGCCTCATCCAATCAGTCAAAGATCTTAAGACAGAACACTGAGGTCTCCAAGAAGGAAGAAGTTCTGCCTCCAGATGCCCTTGGACTCAAACTGCAGCATCGTTTTTTTCCCTGGGTCTCAAACCCTACCTTGCAGATTTCAAACTTGGCAGCCCCCACAAACGCATGAGCCAATTCTTTAAAGTAAATCTCGGCTGGGCACGGTGGCTCACAACTGTAATCCCAACACTTGGGAGGCCCAGAAGGGCGAATCACTTGAGGTCAGTAGCTCAAGACCATCCTGGCCAACATGGCGAAACTCCATCTCTACTACAAATACAAAAATTAGCTGGGCATGGTGGCGGGCGCCTGTAATCCCAGCACTTTGGGAGGCTGAGGTAGGTGGATCACCTGAGGTCAGGAGTTTGAGACCAGCCTGGCCAACATGGTGAAACCATGTCTCTACTAAAAATACAAAAATTAGCTTGGTGTGGTGGTGCGCACCTGTCATCCCAGCTACCTGGAGGGCTGAGGCATGAGAATCCTTGAATCTGGGAAGTGGAGGCTACAGTGAGCTGAGATCATGCCACTGTATTCTAGCCTGGGCTACAGAGCAAGACTCTGTCTCAAACAAACAAGTAAATAAAGTAAATCTCTTTCTTTCTCTCTTCATATAGATGCAGAGGTGTAAGTACATATCTCTCTATATAGGTTTTCTTTAACACAGAGGGGCATGCGCCATCCAGCACTATGACAAAAAGTGATGAGCTGTGGTCCCTTCTGTCATGGAACTTGTGATTCTACCAGATGATAGGATTAAGTCAAGTATTCAAATATCTGATAACCATAGGGATTCAGAGGAGAAAAGTGATACAGACAGTTTTGGAAGGTCAGAAGTTTGCAAAGTTTTCCAGTAAAACATCCCAACATAAAAAGAGAACGAGCTTCTAACCATTCCATGTGCCATCTTATTTTTAGGGGAAGATAGATATTTCATTTTAGAAAGTCATACATATTTAAAGTTGTATTCCAGCATCAATCTGCCCCACCTCCCCTGCTCACCCTAACTTCCAAGTAGATCTTTGAGTAAAATGGATTCTTCTGAAAGATGCTGCTTTGCTCCTCTAGCGCCCCTCTCTGCTGTGTATGCTGTGGTTGTTTGCACCTCAAGTTTGCAGAGCGGGGATGGGAGTGGTGGCATTTTTGAAGACAGTCAATGCACTTTGAATGTGGATTAGTTTAGTTGTACAGTGGCATATGCATTGGGCAAATAGGACAGAAAAGAGATATTCACAATGGCAATTGAGGTCCGGGCATGGTGGCTCACACCTATGATCCCAGCACTTTGGGAGGCCAAAGTGGGCAGATTGCTTGAGCTGAGGAATTTGAGACCAACCTGGGCAATATGGTGAAACCCTGTCTCTACCAACGATACAAAAATTAGCTGGGTGTGGTGTGTGCACCTGTAGTCCCAGCTATTTGTGTGGCTGAGGCATGAGAATCACTTGAACCCGGGAGGTGGAGGTTGCAGTGAGCTGAGATCATGTCGTTGCACTCCAGCCTGGGTGACAAAGTGAGACCTTGTCTTTAAAAAAAAAAAAAAAAAAGCCAGGCGCAGTGGCTCACGCCTGTAATCCCAGCACTTTGGGAGGCTGAGGCGGGAGGATCACTTGAGGCCAGAAGTTTGAGACCAGCCTAGCCAACATGGTGAAACTTCGTCTCTACTAAAAATACAAAAATTATTCTGGCATGGTGGCGCATGCCTGTTATCCCAGCTACTCGGGAGGCTGAGGCATGAGAATCACTTGAACCCGGGAGGCAGAGGCTGCAGTGAGCCCAGATCGCATCACTGCACTCCAGCCTGGGCCACAGAACAAGACTCTGTCTCAAAAAAACAAAAAACAATGGCAATTGAAAGCAAGGTGACCTGGATTAGAAGGGTAGGAATAGAAGGGACAAGATGTAGAAGATACTTCAGGGGCCTTGTGGGGGGAACAAGGGGAAGAAGGAGACAAGAGGAAAGAAAGAAATGAACATTCCTGAAGCCCCGACTAAATACCAAGGAAAGGTGTGTTTACATACATTGCCTCGCTTAATTCCCAGCACAGACCTGCAGGCAGGTATCCTGTTTTGCAGATGGAGAAAGTGATTCATAGGGATGTTAAGTGGCTGGCTTAAGGTCACAAATGCAGTGAATGGCAGGTTAGGGTCAGGTCTCAGATCCTAAGCCTGTGTTACATTTACCAATCACGCTGTCCTCATAAGCGTGAAAGGTTTTGACCCTAAGTGGTGGATCATCAATAGGATAATCCCAGGAGGTGAGAAAGAGGGATTTGTGCTGAAGAAGGAGAGTCTGGAAGGAACTAGATGGAGCCATAGAAGGCTGTGGGCAGAACCTACAGTTGTGGCAAGAGGAATATCTGAGGGGTATACAGGCATGGAATTCAGCCGGGCACAGTGGCTCACGCCTGTAATCCCAGCACTTTGGGAGGCCAAGATGGGCAGATCACCTGAGGTCAGGAGTTCAAGACCAGCCTGGCAAACATGGCGAAACTCCGTCTCAACTAAAAATACAAAAATTAGCCGGGTGTTTTAGTGCGTGCCTGTAGTCCCAGCTACTCAAGAGGCTGAGGCAGGAGAATCACTTGAACCTGGGAGTGGAGGTTGCAGTGAGCTGAGATCGCGCCATTGTATTGTCACCTGGGTGACAGAGCGAGACTCCATCTCAATAAATAAATAAACAAATAAATAAATAAAGGCATGGAATTTGAGGGAAGGGTGTGTATTTTGGAGGGGGTGCAGATCAGCAGGATCAGATGCAGATGGGAGGTCATAGCCATATGAGTTCCTAAGGAGAGCTCCTTCTGTCATCAGCAGTGATTTTCTGGATTGGAAGCTGGCCAGAGACAGGTTTCTGGAAGATTAAGCTTTTTTGTTGTTATTGTTTTTTCTATGTATGAGGAGAAAAGTTTTGTATAACTTTTTTTTAAATAATTTTTCATTGCCTGTTATTGTTAGCCTTTATTCTTCCAGACTATAGAACTGAAATTTCTTGGCTACTTACCCTGGCTGTATCTGAAAACACTCACACTGAGAAATGCAGTTATGGTTGGAAAGGTGCTTTTTTGTTTACTGCATCTTGGTGAATCACAATACACAGTATTGTCTTGACTTGTGGTGGGTGGGGATGAGTCCTTCTGTCTTATAATTTTCTTCTTCTACATATGGTGTGGTTTTATTAACTACTGGTGAGGGGATAATTTGTTATTATCGTTGTTGCAAAAGCACAACTGAATTTAGTGGTCCCTAGTGAGCGCTAGTGCTATCACCAGATGATTTCAGAGCAGCCAGAGGATTTCAGCACATGTCTCCTGAATGGTGATGTGCTACCTTCCTGAAAATTCTGGGAGATTTTGGCCCTCGCACATCGTGTGACTTCGTAATAATGCTAAAATGTGGATAATATTTTGACTGTACAGATGGGGAAACTGAGGAAACACAGGTGGGGTTTGCTAGTTGCAAAAGCAGTCTCCATCAGCAGAAAACAGATCCTCTTTGGTAAAAAGCTGTTCCACAATCTGTTGTTAATTTTTTTTTTTTTTTTTTTTTTTTGAGATGGAGTCTTGCTCTATTACCCGGGCTAGAGTGCAGTGGGGCAACCTCAGCTCAGTGCAACCTCTGCCTCCCGGGTTCAAGCGATTCTCCTGCCTCAGCCTCCAGAGTAGCTGGGATTACAGGCACGCGCTGCCATTCCTGGATAATTTTTGTATTTTTTTTCCTTTTTTTTTTAGTAGAGATGAGGTTTCACCATGTTGGCCAGGCTGGTCTTGAACTCCTGACCTCAAGTGATCTACCTGCTGTGGCCTCCCAAAGTGATAGGATTATAGGCGTGAGTCACCATGCCCAGCCAATGTTTGTTTTTTTGAGCCAGAGTTCTCCACAGGTTGCCTTTCCTGGTTTTTTTGGTAGGTCCCAGATTGGCCCTGTATTTCCTTGAGCACTAGCCTTCAATATCAGATGAATGTGCAAGATGAATTCATCAGGGCATGAAAGGAAATTTCAAAATTTATGTTTCTTTTTATCTTTTGCCTTTAGATTTCTGTTGGTTCAAATAAATTATGTGCTATATAAATACATACAGAAAATTGAAATGTGCATAATGCATTTGAACAGTACTTCATGTATATATACATTAAATAAATAAGCAGTGGTAGGCATACTCTTTGGGGTGGGCATGCTTAGAACTATTTTTTTTGAATGGTGATGCCAATAAAACCATTTGCATCATAGTGCCCTGGACAGGAGTATACTCATTGATTCTTGGAGGGCAAGCCTAGTGTCTCTTTCACTTGCCTTGTGTGTGGTCCCATAGATATTACTTGGCAGTGAATGTCAAGCTTTTAAAGCCTCTTGCTGTCATACTAGAAACAGATTTGCTTTGTGAGTTTATGTATTGGTTTTCTGCATGGGGACTTTGATGTATCACTGTTTGAGAAACGTTCCCATGACTCCCCAGGAATTGCCTTTATATTAAAAGAGGCTGATTATCCTCTTATGATTTTTAGGGCGGGGAATATGGGCTCTGTTTGATTTTTGTTTTCTTCTACTTTAACAAATCTGATTTGCAATGACTTCATATGCTTTTTATTCTCTCCCAATTTGTCATTTGGCTAGGATGAACAGTAATTGTTGCACAGCCAAAAAATCTTGCACCGGCTTTTAAATGAGCTTAGGTCACTTTTCTGGGGTCCAGCTCAGTGGTACTTTTGCCTTAATTGAATCACCTATATACTGAAAAAAGAATACCCAGTAGAGAAAAATCTCATGGTGGTTACCATTGTGATGCCCATGGGTTTTGACTTGAGCAAGTTAAAGAAATATGGACTTCTTTGCAGGTGTAGGGAGCACAAAAATTTCCAGACCATCCTCCTAACTTTAAAAAGAATGGGTGCTCAGGAGAGTTGGGCTGAGTCACTTGTGTCCCATAGTTAACCCACGTCTTTCTTGCCATCCCTCTGTGCCCATCACCATGTGCTCCACTCTCAGCCTTTGCTGGTCTGGTCACTCACATAAACCAGAGCATTGCCTGAGATCTGCTTGGTATTGCAAAGCTATTGACTTCTTATTTTATACACTCACAGAAAAGTTAAATGATTGTTCTTAAATGCTACATGTGTTTAAGTGGCACTTGGCCATGCTTATTTATGCATTGCAGATATATCGCACTGTGATTTGTACAGCTTTGATCATTGCCTGCATTCAGTGATCTTATTTAAATAATAACAGTGAGTTCAAGGTGTGAGTCAAGAGCATGGTGGGTTTCCTGCAGCCTGAGAGTATTTTGGAGGCTGAATCCAAATCTGATTTACTTTTTAACTTTATGACGCCAAGATTGAGGCATCCCATTTTTATTTTTGCATTAAATTATTGAAGCTGTTAAATCCATTTATTATTACAGGTATTGATTTAGTCCATACAAAGTGTGGTTGAGATGGTGTTTGAAACTTCTGGCCTCTCATGGAGAATTAGAGGGTTTGGTTTTTGTTTTTTTTGTGTGTTTTAAGTTCCATAAATCTGCATTGGAATTGGCCATTATTTGTGTCTCCATTCCAATATCCTTCCTGATCTAAGCTTTTTGGGAGGTGCTATGCTCTGAATGTTGGTGTACATTCATATATTGGAACCTAATGTGATAGTATCATGCGGTGGGGCCTTTAGGACTTAATTAGGTCATGAGAGCTCTGCCCTCATAAATGGGATTCGTGCCCTTATGAAAGAGACTTGAAGGAGCCTGTTTGCCCTTTCTGTCAGGAGAGGATGTAGCAGGAAGGTGCTGTCTGTGAGCAACAGGCCCTTATCAGATGCTGAATCTGCTGGCAACCTGAACTTGGACTTCCCAGTCCCTAGAACTGTGAGCAAGAAATTTCTGTTGTTTATAAATTACTCAGTCTAAGGTATTTTGTTATAGCAGCCCAAACACACTAAGGCAGGAGGGGTTTTTTTTTTTTTTTTTTTTTTTAACTGTATTGCTGTTCTAGTGGGTTCCAGGCCTCTGTTTTTGAGGTCCTTTGTGGAATGGACACCGAATTTCCAGTAAGATCACTGTAAGTGAATTGTGGCCTCTCAGGGATAACTTTTGAGTCCGGTGCTTGAATATACCCCAGACTGGAAGGTGTTATTGTCACCTTCCATTTCAGTTACCAAGCCAGGAACTTCAGAGAAGTCTATGCCTCCTTGTTCTTCCTCCTTCTTTCCTCAAGGGATGTATGTGGCCACCGAGTCCTGGTGATCCTACCTGTCATTCTCACTACTCCAAGGCACTCACTGTCCCCGTTGGGCCATCCCATGTGATTGATGGCTTGCAATAAGTCTTTCCCTTCTCTCCCAGGCTACCCAGGTGGGAAAACTATGTTTGATCATGTAACTCCCATAATAAAATCTCAACTCGCCTAATCCCATCAAATATAATCATGTTCAGTTCCTTTGTGTAGCATCCATAGCCCCAGCCCATCTTTTTAGCTTCATCATCTCCAGCTTTGTCTCATGCACTTGCCTCCGTACGACATTGAGCTAATGATACTTTCATTCCTCAGAGTCTTTGCTTATACCCTTCTCTTTTACTGGAAATTTCTGTCCTTTTCTTTGTGTAAACTCTGTCCTATCCCTGTTCATTTCCTCTCATCCTCCTAAGCTAAGCCAAATCCTGTTAACCTGTTAGGACCAGGTTCAACTGAGAGCCTCTCCTTGCAGAATTAGTCTATTTCTTCACATCCTTCACTATTAATAATGCCAGACTAGCTGTTACACCCCTGTCTGAGTGGGTAAATGTCCACTGTCTTCCCAGATTATAGACATCATAAAGAAATGGTCTATTTCCTCATTCCAAACATATAACAGGTGCCCAGTAAAATGTTGGTTGAGTTGAACTGAATGTATGATCATCAGTAAAATTCTACATAGATACTCTGCCTTACCCAAACAATTCGTAAGCAGTTTTTAGATAGTCCTAAGCGTAGCTATTTAGAAGCCTATTTTTGTATACTCTTTTTCATAAGATGCTGTCATTTGTAAAATGCACCACTATTTTGCATACCACTAAGAAGCAGAGAAAATGGCACCACTAAATCCCAATACACCATTGTGATTGTAAGATATATTCAATTTCAGAGATGTTAAGAGTGAAAAATGGTGTTTCTTAAAATCAATGAAATAAAGAATTAGTTTTTACATGTTGGAGCTTGTAGTCTTAATTGTATAACTGTGAAGCAACTTGAAATGATTTGCAAATAAAAACTTAAGGTCATTTTTTTTTTTCCATTTTAAAATGAGGAGTGACTAAAGGAGAATTTGGGACCAAGTGCCCAGGGAGTGACTTGGGACTCAAGGCCTTTTGACCGTGGTTACGTCACTCTATCTTGTGGTACCTCTGACAAAGTCCTCAAGTTTCGTTCTTCTCTTTCAAAAGATGAGGATTTATGGGTAAAGAATCACCTGTATTTTGAAAATGTGTGGGAAGACTTTCTTTAAATAAACAAATGCACACATACAAACACACACACACACACATTTGTTGAGACAGGATCTCTCTCTGTTGCCTAGGGTGGAGTATCATGGCACAGCCACAGCTCATTGCAGCCTTGATCTCCTGGGCTTCAGTGATCCTCCCAGGCTAGCCACCCCAGGAGCTGGGACTACAGGTGCATGCCACCACATCTAATTTTTTTTTTTAATTGCTTGTACAGATGATGTCTTATGGTGTTCCCCAGGCTGGTCTCGAACTTCTGAGCTCAAGCGATCTTCCTGTTTCGGCCTCCCAAAGTGCTGAGATTACAGGCATGAGCCACCAAGCCCAGTCCTTTAAATATTATTATTTTAAAGAAATAGAGATGAGGTCTCACCATGTTGCCCAGACTGGTCTTGAACTCCTGGGCCCAAGTCATCCTCCTGCTTCAGCCTCCAAACATGCTAGGATTACAGGCATGAGCCACTCACTGTGCCTAGACCCTTTAAATACTTTTTAAAATCATTAACTTTAAAGTGCAGTATTCTTTGCTGCACTGTGATGTTTATTTGGTTTTTGATTAAAATCCTTCTGTTAGGTTATGCCACCTAAACACATATCAAGGTTGATGATGTTCATAATATCCCCCTAGCAATGGTGCAACACAGGATCCTATTACAATTTCACTTTTTACATATGGCAACTCTTATTTCCCAGCTATCATACTTGCCCAGTGCCTTTTAGTTATTAAATTAAGTTGCTGATCAATTATATACACACACTTACACACTTAATATTTCTAGATTCTCTTTCTTCCTCTCCACTTACAATGTCATAGCCTTAAAAGCTTTCTCATTATCTGGAAGATTGAAATCTCTGTTTTATTTTAATTAATTAATTAATTCATTCATTTATTTATTTGTTGAGACGGAGTCTCACTCTGTGCCCAGGCTGGAGTGCAGTGGCGCAATCTTGGCTCACTGCAGCCTCCACCTCCTGGGTTCAAGCGATTCTCCTGCCTCAGCCTCCCGAGTAGCTGAGATTACAGATGTGTGCCACCACACTCAGCTAATTTTTGTATTTTTAGTAGAGACAGGGTTTCACCATGTTGGACAGGCTGGACTCTTAACTCCTGACCTCAAGTTATCCACCCACCTTGGCCTCCCAAAGTGCTGGGATTACAGGTGTGAGCCACTGCGCCTGGCCTGAAATCTCTCTTTAACCATGTTCTGTTAAAAGAATTTCATGCTGTCAACACAAGGGCAATAGCAGCAGAGACAGCCCCAAGGTGGAAGCAGCAAGTCCACGGGGGGAGTGATTCTTTTTGGATGGGCCCTTTAGGCTCAAAGCATCCAGGGACAACAAGGCAGATTTTCACACCCCATCCCTGTGACCTTTCCAGCAGGGCTTGGGATTATCTTCTCTGTTGTCTGGATGCAGGCAGTCCCAGCCCTTGTTGCCAACAGGCTTAGTTGCCACACTGGCCTCTTGAGTGCATGGCCTCACTCCCCTCCGCCCCACAAGCTCTTCCCTGATTCCAGAGTGGCCACACCCCTCTGTGTGCGAAGGCAGCTCTTGGTCAGAAATTTCATTGGGGAATGAAATCATGGCTGATGACCACATCCTGTTCTGCTTCCTGATGAAGGAAGGGGACCTCTTGATATCCTGACTGTATTTTTGGGTGAAAGACTTTCCTCTTGGCTGCATGGTAAGGGAACAGGTTAGGGGAAGCCAGGCTGTAGGGGTCAGAGGCCATCAGGGAAATTGCAGGTTGCACTTCCATGCTTTTGGGTCACTGGGTCAGGTCTGGAGAATGTCTTGGAGGTAGACAGAAGCTGCTGAGTCTGAGAGTCCCTTGCGGTGCCTTTTTCCCTGACTTCCCATGTTGGGCCATGTCCCTTAGAATGGAGACTCCCTTGTCTCCAGGCTGGCTCAAGGCTGAACTTCAGGCTTGGAAAACAGAGAATTAGAACCAAATTCCTCACTTTGGGAAGCCAAGGTGGGCGGATCACTTGAGGTCAGGAGTTCAAGACCAGCCTGGCTAACTTGGTGAAACCCCATAACTACTAAAAAATTACGAAAAAAAATCGGCTGGGTGTGGTGGCACATGCCTGTAGTCCCAGCTACTCGGGAGGTTGAGGCAAGAGAATCGCTTGAACTTGAAAGGTGGAGGTTGCAGTGAGCCAAGATCACACCACTGCACTCCAGCCTGGGTGACAGAGCGAGACTCCATCTCAAAAAAATAAAAAATAAAAAATTCCTTTCCTGGAACTTCAGTCTTTGACAGTGAAAGAGGAGCTGTCTTTACCCTCCACCCACCCTGCTGTGTGTCCTAGGAAGTGTGGCTTCCTCCTATGCCTGCTGCAGCTTCTACAACTTACATGGGAGTGGGAGGCAGCTCTGTCCAAGGGAAGAGATCTAAGGGTGGCTCAATTTTGGAAAATGAGTTGTTGGGTAAAGTGATTTGATTTTGAAATCTCTTCTAAACCAAGGTGTTGGTATGTTCTTGAGGTGATTATTTTGGTGTGCGGTTTAAGGATTATTACTCTCCTATGTTTCATAGGAGGTATGAAAACACTGAGAATGAATACTGTCCTCTCCCACTGTCTTCTTGCACAAGCTTAGATTACCTAGTTCTCTCACAGGGAACACCCTGTACATTAAGCCACAGTGTGGTGAAATAGCAAAGGACAGATCTAAGCATTAGAAATTAATGACATTCAGCTCCATTTCTATTTTCTTTGGGGATCAAATGTTCTACCCTGCCTTACAATGTAAGCGTGCTTTTTTGATGTGACTGAAACTTGGAATTTAGGAGCCAAGAGCGAGCCCAAAGCTGCGTTCTAGCATTCCATGGAAACTACTCTTGGAGTGTTGGGTGGAATTCCCAAGTGTTCAGTAGCTTTGCGGCTTTAAGAAATGGGAAAAAGAGAATGGGCGTGGTGGCTCATGCATGTAATCCCAGCATTTTGGGAAGCCGAGGCGGGTGGATCACCTGAGGTCAGGAGTTTGAGACCAGCCTGACCAATATGGTGAAACTCCGTTTCTACTAAAAATACAAAAATTAACTGGGTGTGATGTGCGCTTGTAGTCCCAGCTACTTGGGAGGCTGAGGCAGAAGAATTGCTTGAATGCTGGAGGCAGAGGTTGCAGTGAGCAGAGATCATGCCACTGCACTCCAGCCTGGGCGACAGAGCAACACTTCATCTCAAAAAAAAAAAAAAAAAAAAGAGAGAGAAGAAAGAAATGGGAAAAAGAGATGCTGCTTTGATTTTGGAGAAAGCACATGATTCTCATGTGTGTCCTGAGAACGTTATTACATCCATTTCAGCGAGCTGGGGCCCACTTGAACTATTCCTAGAGTCAGGCTGTATGAGTATTTGGGAGATTTGGACACTGGCCGTGTGACACAGCCCTTGGGGGTCGGGTGGCTTCCAAACCCTGTTGGGAGCAAGCTTTGCAGGAAGTGATGTGGTGTCAGTGTTGCAGTACATTGGCAGCTGTCAGTCAGAGATGTAGTTGCAAGGTGATAAACACCAAGAACTTAGGGGAAGTCTAAAGAGTATTTTGGCCTGATGCCATGAACACAGTGCCAGCTAGATAGTAAGCTTTCCATAAATGGTAGCTCGCCCTAAGTTGAGATACATATTAATTTCACTTTGAAATGTACCAACTTTACTTCTAAGAAATATGGTAATGTCTGTCCTGGCTGAACCTGTTGGTTAAGTATTGCCAAAGATTTACCGCTCTAAAATTAAAGTTATGATTTTAGATAGTTCCCGACTTGTGGTTGACTTAAACATATTGATTGTATGAATCTGTTTTCTTGCTTAGTTTATTTAGGATATATTTGGATACATTAGGAAGTAACATTGCCCAAAACTAGGGCAGTCTATGGATATGGAAAGTTCTGGGGACTTTTTAATAATTTTCTGATTTGGGTGTCTTTTTATACCTGCCTTCGAAATATGATGGGGATAAAACTATTTCATTCATGCTTTATGGAGCAGGAACTTAGGGCCCTTATCACGGCTCATTCATCTGTTCGGAGGGATTGGTTTTTCACTGGGAGTGCTGGCCCTGCCCCAGGGCCATCAGTGGGAAAGCAGGAAGCTTTGTGCATGAATCCTTATTGCTATCTCAGCTTTCACAGAAGCCAGACAAACACACCCTTGGTGAAACAGTGGCTTTACACCAGATGGGGTGTGGTCATCTGTCAGCATGTCCCAGCTACAATCAGCTGTGAGCCAGAGAGTCCATCTCAAGGTCACCCCCCTTCAGTCATGCTTCTGCACTCCGTGGAGGGCAGACAGTGCTCAAGAAGAATTTCCTGGAAGGAACACAGTCTGTCCACTCTGCAGCAGTATCCTACATCTTCAAGACGGCTGCTTGCTGCTGAATTGCGGTTTTTAAAAAAATAATTGTCAAGACAAGAAACATTCCTATGAAATTTGTCACTGAGCCTTCGTGGAAGGATGAGGTCTAGAGCATTGCTCATCACATCACAGTGGCCTCAGAGGACCGGCAGTGGAGACGCCTGTCTGATTCGAGTACCAAGAACCAAGAACTCCTGTGCTTCCTTTGAACCATCGATTTGGACATTGTGAATTTTACAACTGCCATGTTTTTCCTATTTGACTTGGCTATTATAAAGCTTACTGTTAAATGGAGCTAGGTATGTAACTCAACAGGATATGCATGGTTACCCTCATTCCTCCTATTAAATTGTGTATCCTTAGAAGTCATTCCCAAGTTTTTTCTTAAGTAACAGTTTAAAAAGTGATGAAACTTCTTTAATTTCTGAGCCACTTAAAATTTTCTAATGTGCTAGATCCATCCATCTATATCCATCCATCTGCCCATCTACCATCCATCTATCCACCTACCACCCATCAGTTATCCATTCACCATCCACTATCCCTCTATCCATCCATCTACCCATCTACCATTCATCCATATCTCTATCTCCATCCACCACCCATCCATCCATCTACCATTCATCCATATATCTATTATCCATCACCGTCTGTCCATCGACCATCCATCCATCCATCCATTCATCCAGCCATCCATCCATCCACTTATCCGTCCATCCGTCTACCCATCTACCATCCACCTATTTATCTGTCCATACTGATTTGGGGTCTAAGTATGACTATTAAAAACTAAAGGCGGTTGGTGCTTATTGCATATGAAATAAATGTTTAAGATTTTGATGCAAGACCTCTGCCCCCACCGTTTAAGCTCAATGTAAAGGAAAACCTCCTGATTGTCATTAAACTACTGGTTATGGAAAATTTGGGGACACTAAATCATAGTAAACACAGTAAGAATTTACATACTTATATAAATTTTATAGTTTATAGTGTTACATGTTGATTATCTAATTTCTTTCCTATAAGAAAAGATATTAGAGGTAAGTATTGGTAAGGCAAATAATATTACGTCCTCATTTTTTCTGATGGTTTTCAGAATGGGTAATTTACTATCCAAAGGTCACTTAATTTATGAAGTAATAGCACCTGGTAATTGAACCTGGGTATTTTGAGGGCAAATACAATACAGTATCCTTTTCTCTATACACGGATGCCTGGAACTTGCAAGGACTTAAAAATGACAGAATTTCCCTTATGAGTATGTTTTTTTTGTTGTTGTTTGTTTGTTTTTTGAGTTAGGGTCTCACTTTGTTGCCCAGGCTATAACCTCAAACTCCTGGGCTCAAGGGATCCTCTGACCTCAGCCTCCCAAGTAGCTAGGAATACACATACGCCACCATGCCCAGCTAATTTTTTTTATTTTTTGTAGAGGTGGGTGTCTCACTGTTTTGCCCAGGCTGGTCTTGAACTCCTGTCCTCAAGGCATCCTCCCACCTCAACCTCCCAAAACACTATGGTTACAGGCATGAGCCACTGTGTCTGTCCCCTGCCCCCCATCCCCAAGTGTCTTTGACACTTTGAAGGTGAAAAAGAAAGTTCTGGTTTGGCAGACATTTTTGGAAAAGCCAAGGATTAAATGCTGTGGACACAGTATTTCTTACACCATATTTTCATCTTAAATAATATTACAGGAGTGGAGCAGTGGGACTTCTCAGCCCCATCAATTTTTGCAGGTATTTGAAGCCTGAGATTAGTTTTGGTAATACTCACTTCCAGTACATGCATTTTCCTGTGAAAACTGGTTATTTGACATGTGACACAGAAATTGACTATATGAATTGAGGATTGTATTAGTCCATTTTCATGCTGCTGATAAACACATACCCCAGACTGGGTAGTTTACAAAAGAAAGAGGTTTAATTGGACTCACAGTTCCACGTGGCTGGGGGCGCCTCACAATCAAGGCGGAAGGCAGGGAGGAGAAAGTCACATCTTACCTGGATGGCTGCAGGCAAAGAGAGAGCTTGTGCAGCGAAACTCCTCTTTTTAAAACCATCAGCTCTTGTGAGACTCACTCACCAATTGGGAGAACAGCACAAGAAAGACCCACCCCCATGATTCAACTACGTTTCAGTGGGTCCCTCCCATGACACGTGGGAATGTGGGAGTTACAATTCAGGATGAGATTTGGGTGGGGACACTGCCAAACCATATCAAGGATGCCTCAGAGTGAGACTGAAAAACTTGGTAATTTCAGCATTCGCTTCCCTAGGAGTCATCTTAACGTAATGTAAGCAGGCCTACTGGTACTGCTGGATTTCGTCAGTATGGCTGTGTGTGTGTGTGTATGTGTGTGTGTGTGTGTGTGTGTGTGTGTGTGTGTGTATGTGTGTGCTATAGCCAATTGAGTAGACCGCATGCATCTTCTAGCTGGATTAGTTAATTCTCCTTGTTCCACAGCAAATTTAAGGTGACTGATGTCATTCAATTTATAACATATCATTCAGTTTCAATGAATTAGATATCATTTTGTTAAGGAAGCCTGCATAATAATGGCCCATTCTGTAGCACATTCCTTATGGTTTAAACATTTTAAATAGTAGTGGAAATAATAGCTAATGTTTATTGAGAACCGATAACGGGATAGGCACGAGGCAAATTCTGTAACATAGATGATCTCATTTAATGCTCATGACAACCCAATGGTTTAGGAATCTTATATCCCCACTTGTTAGAGGGATAGGACATTTAGAGTTTGCCCTAAGTCATGCTGAAAGTAAAGATTTGACTTGCAAAGCCAAGATATGACCAGATGCGTGCAGCTCGACTCCCAGCTTGGACTCCCAGCACTGAGCTTGGTACGTAGCTGTCTCCCAGTGAAACTGAGTTCTTTGCAGCTCTTGGAGAAAACCCAGAGTACTGACAGTTCCCAGATTGCCATGGTGGCATCCATTCACAAGGCCATGATACAATTAACCTGCTGTAAGGGAAATGGATACGTACTTGTTGGCACATTGCGACCTTAGCATATCTGCTGATTGTGGAGCTCTTCATTAGTCCACATTGTGGATCAGTTCCACAACCAGGGTCATAGGCAAAATTTTTCCCTACCAAAATCAGAAAGAAGTTATACCAAATCAACTCCGTTTTGCTTTCCTTCATGTTTTTCAAATAATGCCTTTTCTCTCTGTATAGTTTTTTTTGTTGTTTATTTATTTATATATTTTTTTGTTCAGGGACTAGAAGAATATAGAGAAAAAATTTTATTCTATCTGAATACGTAATTTTTTAAAGTATAGAAAATGCATTATCAGCCTCCGTTGTGCAGGTGGAAGGACAGCCGCCTGCCGGCCTCCTTTGCCAGCAAGAATCCAGCCTTGCAAATTATTGGCAGCTGGCACCGTAATGAGTCCATTTCAGCATAAATGGGCTATTGCTTATTAATTTCTGCCAGTTCCTAAGCAATTCAGGAACTGCTTTGGAAATTTGGAAATTTGCAGAGAGCCGTTTAAGGAGGATGCCCAGGGAAAGGGAGCGAACCGGTTAGCAATGGGGGAATTGTGGAAAGGGAACATATTGTGGGGGTAATAATGGGGTATTGCTGAGAACTCGTGCTCCTTTCCCTGCAAGCATGAGTCACTAACTTCATGGTTAAATAGCGTATTTTCCAAGATAAGGAAGAACTGTCTTTGCTTATTGTTCCATTCTGGATAGACATACATATTTATTTACTTACTGCCTATATGTGGCTCCTTTCCACAAAATAGGCAGTTTTCTTCATATTCCTGCTCAAAGTATTTGTCATCTCAGGTTCCCACCTGCTGAAACCACCAGCAGCGGGCAGCCCCAGGGGAATGTCTGGGAAGAAAGTACCAAAATGAAGCTACCCAAAGAGGCCCTTCAGGCCTTTCTCTTGCTTGTCTTAGTATTTGTAATTTCACCTCTACCAGCAGGCTTTAAAAAGATGAAGGAAATAAAACAACCCCATTAACCCCACGTGTTCTTGGAGCTCTTGTCCATTGATTTTCCATGTTAAATTACAGTTTGGGTCTTTTACCTAAATTTTTTCCTGTGCATATTCTTCATGCATTTTCTCTGAATTTGATGTTTGCCTTCGTAAGAAAACGTGTATACAATGGAAAGTTCTATGTAAGTGATTTGGGCTTCTATTTTACTCTATTTCAGCATTTTCTTCAATGTTTGTTATAAATACAGCACTACTTTGAGAATAACTGAGGGTTGCTGGTTTCCTTTCATTTCTGTTTCTTGAGACTCTGAAGATTGAGTGGGACAAGGGAATCATTCTGTAGTAACCTGTTTCTGTTGTCCAACACCTTAATATACACAGATAGATTAAAATAATAAGATAACTTAGTCTGTAGGGCTATGTATTACCCTAAGTGTAAATAGGCTGGTATGTATGTATTTATTTATCTGATTTAAGCCTGTCATTTTACACCTGTATCCAAATGTTACATCATTTGATTTGGGATGTCATATTGTTACAGGAAAGAGGTCCCGATCCAGACCTCAACAGAGGGTTCTTGGATCTCGCACAAGAAGGTAGTCAGGGAGAGTCTATAAAGTGAAAGCAAGTTTATTAAGAAAGTGAAGGAATAAAAGAATGGATACTCCATAGACAGAGCAGCCCCGAGGGTTGCTGGTTGCCCATTTTTATAGTTATTTCTTGATGATATGCCAAACGGGGTGGATTATTCATGCCTCCCAGGCTGGAGTGCAAAGGTGTGATCTTGGCTCACTGCAACCTCCACCTCCCGGGTTCCAGCGATTCTCCCGCCACAGCCTCCTGAGTATCTGGGATTACAGGCACCCACCATCATGCCTGGCTAATTTTTGTATTTTACTAAAGATGGGGTTTCACCATGTTGGCCAGGCTGGTCTTGAACCCCTGACCTCAGGTGATCCGCCTGCCTTGGCCTCCCAAAGTGCTGGGATTACAGGTGTGAGCCACCAAACCCAGCCCATGCCTCCCCTTTCTAGACCATATAAGGTAATTTCCTGACATTGCCATGGCATTGTAAATTATCATGGCGCTGGTGGGAGTGTAGCAGTGAGGATGACCAGAGGTCACTCTTGTCACCATCTTGGTTTTGGTGGGTTTTAGCGGACTTCTTTACTGCGATCTGTTTTATCAGCAAGGTCTTTATGACCCGTATCTTGTGCTGACCTCCTGCCTCATCCCGTGAGTTAGAATGCCTTAACCATCTGGGAATGCAGCCCAGTAGGTTTCAGCCTCATTTTACCCAGCTCCTATTTAAGATGGAGTTGCTGTGGTTCAAACGTCTCTGACAGTATTTCACAAAAAGTTGATGTCATAGAATTGATGAAATGGGTTCGACAGAAAATGCCCATTTCCTTCCTTCTGCCTCATCATTTTCTTTCTGTTTTTCTATCTCCTCTGACCTGCTTCTCTCCAGGTTTTTGGCACATTCTCACAGACTTAGATGAAACTGTGATGGCCACCACAGGGGGCAGGTGCTGACATCGTCCCCAGCCCTGTGGCTGTTCATCCAGACATCATTTCCAACCTCAATATCTAAATGCCACAGTGCTTTTGGAGCAAGCCGGGCTGGGGACCACTGTTGCCTTTTAAGGTAGGTTTGCATATGTATATTTGAGCCTATATGTTTGTATGAATTAATGGAAATGCTTCAAAGGTGGTGGGACAGATACATTTTACTATCATTGTTGTGTGTAGCTCGTGGGAAAAAGAATTTGGAATCACTTCCTTGGATTAGGGTTACACCTATCTGACAAATCAAAAGCATTAGCATTAAAACAAAACAGAAAAGACAAAGTAGGTGCCTATGAAATCCTTTTCTCTGCTGTGAATTGCCCTCAGGATCTCGTAAATTTATCCCTGGGCTTCACCATCTTTATATCGGATTATGTTTGAAAAAGGCAAACCCGAGCTTCAAAATCTGACTTTGAAAACAATGATATGTTTTGTTTCTGCTTTGGATAATCTTTGAAAAGTAAAAATAAACACAGTCAAAATAATAATCTTTTCAAAATCAAAGATCATCTTATATTTGTTGCAAAACTTTCCTGCTTAGTCTCTGGTGTTCAGGGTATTTGTGTGTGACTTGGCAAAACTCTTTTCATGGGTTGTAACGATTTAGCGAAAACTTTCAGAACTTTGTCTCAATTTAATCTTAGCTCTCCCTCACCCCCACCCCCCAACACCGTCTTCAAGCTCAGCCTCCAGTAGAGAAAAAACAGGCTTGAAACCAAGACCTCCCACTAGAATCTAATTTTAAATTTGCAATCTGTTGTCTTGTGATTTCGCTTCAAATTTAACTTAGAAATAAATACATTTCATCCTTTCTCCTGCAGTTTTGGAGGCCTGTTTTCAAGTCATAGAAGGGTAATGATTACGTTTATTTTAATAAGTTTTTAAATACCTCAGGGGAGTGAAAATTTATATTATTAATCATTATAACTTACATCATTAAATGCCTTATGGTCGGATTTCACAATGTCCTTCCCAACGACAGAGAAACCTTGCTTTCACAGTTAACTTTTGGCTTGAATATGATATGAATTGGATTATCATGGGCCCACCAGTGAGATCTAAGGTTTTATGTATTTGAAGTGCCCTTGTTATAAGGCAATGTCGGTGTTGAACATTCCCACTCAGAAGAGCTAGACTAAAACTTCCGTATATTTAGGTTACCATCACAAGTAAGATACGGTTTCTGCCATTGAGATTTTATAATAAAATGAGAAGAAGGTACTTAAAAACAAGACAAATGTGCCAGTATACAAATAACCCTGCCATAGATACAAGGAGAGGAGGTCAGTGTGCCATTGAAATATAGCGAAACAGTAGAATAAGTCCAAGCTAGGTAGTATTTTCTTCATCTTAGGTAATTTTCCCAGGCCATCTGTTTTGGAGTTTGGGTTTGATGCCGTTTTGTTGTAGCTGTCAGCATAGTGCCCACATCCTTACTCTCTTCAGCTGTAAAAAAAAATTCAGTGACTTAAAAACCTGTTGGCATGTTCTATTTATTTTACTTTCCTTAAAATGAGTTACGTATTTAGTATAAAAACATTAGAAAATACCAAAAAAAGGTATAATTGTGAAAATTAAAATGCCCTACAAGCAATCCATCCGGAATAATTGCTTTTTAAAATTCTTACACAGATTTATCATGTGTATATGCATGTGAAATATTTACATATTAATATTCTTTTTCTTTTTTTTTTTTTTTAACCTGAGACAGCATTTTGCTCTGTCACCCAGGCTGGAGTGCAATGGTGCAATCTCGGCTCACTGCAATCTCCGCTTCCAGGGTTCAAGAGATTCTCGTGCCTCAGCCTCCTGAGTAGCTGGGATTACAGGCACCCCTGCGCCCCCCTCCACCACACCCAGCTAATTTTTGTAGTTTTTAGTAGACATAGGATTTCACCACACTGGCCAGACTAGTCTCAAACTCGTGACCTCAAGTGATCCACCTGCCTCAGCCTCTCGAAGTGCTGGGATTACAGGTGTGAGCCACCACCCCCAGCCACATCTTAATATTCTTGGAGAAAATTTTTAGCTGTCTCAAGGTCTGTATGTTGAATGTGCATTTCAAATCTAAGATTTTAATTCTGGAAGATGAGAAGAATTTTGCAGTAGAGATGTTTGACCCCAGTGGTAGAATCACCTTTTGGATTATTTACTCCCACACAGGGCAGGCCCTGGCCAGCTGACCCACAGGGCTGGCCATTGTTCATGTGGAACTTTCCTATTCTTCAGCTAGGGGGTGAGGCATCCTGTCCTGCTGTCTGCTAGGAGCACCACTGGAACCTCTAGTGTAATTGAGGGCATTAGACATCCTAAACCATAAAAATATTATTATAACCTCCTTAGTCCTCAAGGTGATGAAGTTGTTTCCAGATTCCCTTGTGTCTTTTTCTTTCCTTCCCTGTTTTCCCTCAACAATCTGTGGTTGTGGAAATATTTTTCTATGTTCTTTATGCCCAGGGCTTTGACCACAGGGTGGCTTTCTATTAACTGGAATATTTTCTTATGCAATACATGTCGTTTAAAAATGCAAGGTACGTGCTGTATCTTGGGTCATATAGGGTTGACCTTTCTTTTTTATGTGTGTTCTATTTGTTTACTCATGTATTTTTTTTTGAGAAGGAGTCTCGCACTATTTCCCAGGCCGGAGTGCAGTGGCACAATCTTGGCTCACTGCAGCCTCTGCCTTCTGGGTTCAAGTGATTCTCCTGCCTCAGCCTCCCAAGTAGAGCTGGGATTACAGGCGTGTACCATGCCTGGCTAATTTTTGTATTTTTGTAGAGACGGGGTTTTGCCATGTTGGCCAGGCTGGTCTCGAACTCCGGACCTCAAGTAATCCACCCACCTCGGCCCCCCAAAGTGCTGGGATCAGGCGTGAGCCACCGTGCCTGGCATTTACTCGTGTATTAATATCATCATTGATGTTCATAATGATTTTGCACAGGCATTGCAAGCAGTTAAGTTTCTCATTAATTTCAAGGGTGTTTACCTTTACTCAGGAAGCACACTTGTAATAGTTGCTTTAAAAGTCCTTGTGTGATAATTCCAACATCTGGGCGACCTTGGGATTGGCATCTATTGATTGTCCTTACCCATGAGAGCTAATTAAATTTTCCTGGTTCTTTGGAATGTATTGTGGGCATTTTGAATATTATGTTGTGATACTCCAGGTCTTGTTATATCATCTGGAGAATATTGATTTTTCCTTGTTATTTTGCAGGCAATCAACCTGACTGGGTTCAGATTGTAAGTGCTGTCTCACCTCCGTGGGTGGAGGCTCTAATGTCAGTTCAGTTTTCAAAGCCTTTGGTATACTGCTTTGAGTTTGTCACATTTGTGTGCCAATCAGGGGTTAGTCTGAAGGTTGGGCTGTGGTTTATGTCATGATTCAGTTCTCAAAGCTTTTGCTGTCTTGCTTTGGGTCAGTCCAGGCATGTGCATCTGAGGAGTGAGCCTGGCACTTGTGCAGATTTAAACACACCATTATGGGATATCCTTTCCCAGTTCTCTTTTCCCTAAGATCTCCACACTCTCTCTGACTTACAGGGACCATTCTTGATTCCTCTGGGTGGAGCAACAAGGTCTGATCCAGAGTTTTTGTTGCCTGTGCCATAGCGTCACTGGAGCCGTACTCACCCTTGCTATAAGGCTGGGTGAGAAATTAGGACAATAAAAACAAAATAGGAAACTCATGCTTAAATGGGTGGCATCCTCAGGTTTTGATCTTTTTTTATGTTTTTTTATTTGTTTGCTTTTGTTTACTTTTTGGTCCAGAGTTTTTAGTTGTCATTAGCTGGGCCTTAGTTGGTTTACTCCAACTTGCTGGCACCAGATATTAACAACTTACTTTTTTTTCACTAGTTTATTAAGACAGAAGCTTTATCCTCAGATAATCAACATCACCTCTTTATTTAACCTCATTTTGGACCACTGTTCTGTTTGCTTTGTACTTTCAGATCACATTTTGCTAGATGATGCTAAATGCTTGCTTTTTTGTTGTTGTTGTTGCCTAATTCATTGAAATTATGTTAGAATATTCTAGATGCTTTTCAGCTAAAAATAAGAAGGGATTCAACTACATTTCTTTTGGAAGAAGCCTCATTTTAAACTACAGTTTCATTAGAATATTCAGTTAGTTAGTTAAGACTCGTTTTGTTTGTTCAACTTTTTATTTCAAAATAATTATGATTCACAGGAAATTGTATGCAGGAAATGTAACCATCACCCAGTTTTTTCTAATGGTTGCATCTTACATGATTATAGTAAAATACTAAAGCCAGGAATTTGACATTGTTTCAATGTATGTATATAGTTCTATTTCTTTTTATTTTTTTTACAAAAGGCTTAGTAGCCTAATAAATCTGTAAAAGCAGTCCCTGAGAAATGACCACCTACCTGATAGATATATGAACCACCCTAACTAATAAGTATTTGTGCATATTGATAAAGTTTCTTAAAATACCTTTTAACTCCTTTAGTATGTATAGACAGTCCCCAACTTCGGGTGGTTTGACTTGTATTTTTTTAACTTTGTGGTGGTACACATACAATCATTTTGTTTTTCACTTTCAGCACAGTATTCAGTAAGTTACATGAAATATTCAACACTTATTATAAATAAATATTCAACAAATATTCAATACTTAAAATAGGCTTTGTGTCAGATGATTTTGCTCAAGTGTAGGCTAATATAAGTGTTCTGAGCACATTTAGGGTAAGCTATGCTGAGCTATGATGTTTGGTAGGTTAGGTGTATTAAATGCATTTCTGACTTAGGATATTTTCACCTTACAGTGGGTTTAAGAGGATATGACCCCATCATAAATGGAGGAGCATCTGCATTTAATTTGATGGGATTTAAAGGCCTTTAAGGTGATTACTTATTGAAAAGTTTAAATCATCACTTTAAGAGAGGGATCATGGTGTTGGTAAGAATAGAAAAATCACACTCATCCTATTGTCTTTGATCCCTGGCCCTAAGCACTCCCCTGGGAACTCCTGATGCTTTGACCCCATACCACTTTCAGATGACACTCTTGCCCATCATGCCACTAAGCCTCCTTTGCCTTCACTTTCTCTGGATCGTCCTAGGCCTGAGCAATTCTGCACTTATTACCCTGACTATGGGGAGAGGTGCCCTCTCAAGTCTTAACCTCATTCTTGAACCTCTGCACTGCGGCTCCAAAAGGAAGAGGAAGATGGGAACTGGAGGCAAGAATTCAGTGGAATGAGACAGGTGCAAGCCTTAATTCTTTCCCCAGGAAGAATTGGGGGTGGGGAGGGGAACACACTGGAGCACAAGCTGAACACCCTCACCCCTAAGTTCATGGATCAGGGTGACCTTCAACCCAGTGGTCCAGAGTAAGAGACTGACACAGACCTGCAGGTGGAAGAGACCCAGAGAGCAGCGAGCTGATTGGGATGTTCTTCCAGGCATCTTGAGAGAAGAGGCTAATGTATTTAAGACTGATGTGTGCTGTGTCTCATTTGCATTGTGGCCATGTTCTCACCTGTGTTTCATTGTAGTTGTATGAGTTTTCACATCTTAGATTAGAGCGTCTTTGTCATTCATTCATTCCAGTATTTTTTTTTCTTTTGGGTTTTTGGTGTTTTTTTAATGGACCACCTACAACCTTTCAGGCTGGGTTCTAGGCAATGAGGATACAGCAGGAAACAAGACACTTCCAGCCCTCCTGAAGCTTAGGCTCTAGTGGGAAAGGATAGAGAATAAGAAAGACCAGTAAGTGAAATATATGTTGGTTACAATTATGATCAATGGGAAGGCGAAGCAAAAGAAGAGGGGTAAGAAATGTTGAGTTCTGAAGCACTGGTTGTCATTTTAGATGGAGGGGTCAGGAAAGGCGTCCTTGACTAGGGGACATTTGATTGAAGGTCTGAAGGAACTTGGTGGAGTAGGTGGAAAGGCGGAGCGTTCTAGGCAGAGGGACAGGCACAGGCCCTGAGGCACGCTAAGGAAGCCAGAACTTAGAACAGGGATGTCCAATCTTTTGGCTTCCCTGGGCCACATTGGAAGAAGAATTGTCTTGGGCCACACATAAGATACACTAACATTAACGATAACGAATGAGCCAAAAAACCCAAAATCACACTTTTAAGAAAGTGTACGAATTTGTGTTGGGCTGCATTCAAAGCCATCCATGTGGCCTGCGGGGTATGGGTTGGACAAGCTTGACTTAGAAGATTGGAAAGAAAGAAAAGCATGAGAAGCCAGACTTGAGGTTTGAATATGCAGAGTTGTTCTTAGGCTAAAAGCTTGTCCTACCTCCCTCCTACCTAGTCCCTAAACATGAGAGCTATCTGGGACCACTAACATTCTATATAAGTAAATCATAGTCTGAAATTAAGAGTTTAATGAATTTAAAACTGGTAATGTTTCCAAGCTTGAGATCTAGTACCAGTTTTCTGGCATCCTCCTTTTCAATGTCAATCCCAATTTTTGCATTTCAGCCTGTCCTCCTTGTCCCAAATATTCTGTCTCCTACCTAGTGACTGTGTGATGATGTTAGTGAGGTGCTGGTCCTTCACTTTTTGCTTTTGTTACTAACATGCACCAATATTTATTGGTTCTTTATCATGCGTGGAATATTTCTAGTTTTGTGGAAGCCGTAAATAAAGTAAAAGTTAATTTCTGCTCTGAATTTGCTTTCTTTGTGCTACAGGAACAACAAAACCCACACAAATATAAAATGCAAATCAGGTTTTGTTTGTTGAAGATAAAAATAAAAAGGGTTAAGTAAGATAGAATCGGAAGAAATTAAGATGATGGAAGTAGCTGGCATTTTACATTTGTATATGGAAAGGTTAAAACTTACAATTCATCAGCCGGGCGCGGTGGCTCACGCCTGTAATCCCAACACTTTGGGAGGCCTAGGTGGGCAGATCACGAGGTCAGGAGATTGAGACCATCCTGGCTAACATGGTGAAACCCTGTCTCTAATAAAAATACAAAAAATTAGCCAGGCGTGGTGGTGGCCGCCTGTAGTTTCAGCTACTCAGGAGGCTGAGGCAGGAGAATGGCGTGAACCCGGGAGATGGAGCTTGCAGTAAGCCAAGATCGCGCCACTGCACTCCAGCCTGGGCGACACAGCAAGACTCCGTCTCAGAGCAACAACAACAACAAAAAACTTAAAGTTCACCAACTTTCTGGGGGTTGCCAGTGGGGCAGGGGTTGTCCCTGAAGCGGAGATTGTGTCTCCTGTATGCAGTGAGCAATTTCAACTTTTCATGCTGATGTTATTTCAGAGTCCTCCACTGATCCCACATGGGCTTTCATCGTTCTTACTAACCTCTCAGGAACAGCTTTCAAATTGAAGGGTGTTTCAGCAATCCCTAGAAACTTACTTTTCTTAACTTCAGTTGCTTCAAACTCCCTGCTCACTCTCCTTAGGCCATCCCCTGAGAGTTTCTCTTAGTAGGATTTAGGAGATTTGGCATTCCTCTCTACATTCTAGTTCTGAAGATAAAAGTGGCTTCTTTCCTACCTTGGCCGGCTGAAAAGAATCTTGCTACTAAAAATGCTATTAATATAACAGACCCATCAGCGTGATGCATGGAGTGCGGTAATTCTTGAAGGTTGGGGCCATTTCCTTCAGGAAACATCTCCTGAGGCTTTTGACTTGATGAGTTTTCTGTTGGCAGAAACAAGCCTTACCAGAAAGCTGTTGTTGAAAATATATGTGTCAATTTATATTTGCAAACTTTTGATATATGTGCTAGAGGAGGGTAAATCTTAGCATATTTGAGGCGACAGTTTTGCCTTTTCTTTTACTCAATTTATTTCATCATAGTTCTTTGCTCTTTTAAATTTAAACCTATGTGATTCTTAAAATGGGGCTGTGACTAACATTGGTTCTAAGTCTTTATTTATTGGCAAAACATGTAGTTACATAGGCACATCCAGGTATCTTAATATATACTTAAAAAAAATAAAGAACTCCAAGGCCTTGGTCAAAGCCTTTAGTGTTATTGAAATGCATATTTATTTATTTTACTTGTAAGAAATGTAGCATGTGCCATTCTTAGGAATTTAGATAATATAAACGGTTGTGCACAGACCGTTGATCTTTTTGTTTTTATCTTTTTTCTTGCTTCTTAAAGATACCAGAGAAGTGTGAACATATTGCTTTGAAATCTACTTGCTGCTAGTAAAAAAGAGATTGTCTTTCTTGGAAAATTCCCTCTGAGATTCCTGTGATGTGTGACCTGGTGGGGAATATTCCAACCTGGGAATAGCTTAACATCTGGTATCTGTATGAGTTACCCCTGAACTCACTGGAACACTCAATGGAGGGTTTCCCTTTGTGTTGCCACAAATTTTATTTCAGGAAAGATGTGCTGGTGAGAGTTTCAGCAACGTTTTAGCCTGAACAGTGGAATTATAGAGTAAGTCCAGGATCAATGTGAAGGTATATTGTGTTCCAGGCTCTTTCGATCTCTTTGCGGTGATCACGGTAATATCACTTCCTGCTTCGCCACGATGCCTTTTACTTTTTTGTCTATTGCGTGCCTTCCCTGGCTAGAAATTAGCTTCATGAGAGTAGGGGATGTGTCCCTTTTGTTCACTGCTGTATCTCTGGCTTCTAGAACATGGTATGTGCTCAGTGTGTATTTTCTGAATGAATGGCTCTATAGGTGGTTAAAAGAACCACTTCAGAGATATGCCCAGTTACTCTGTTTTTCTTCTTTCCTTTCCAGCTATTTTCATGTGCGTTATCTTAAGTGCATACAATTTGAAGTGCGCTAGAGAGACCTCATGGAACAAGAATAGGCTAAGTAGAGTCACAGTTGTCGAGCTTGGAAGATTTTTCTCTTTCCCACTGTGGGTAACAGAATTGTGTCATCAGGTCAGTGAGAGAGACTGTAAAAATATTAAGGAGGGACTTGAATTAACCTGGGGGGCCCCAGAAGGCTGAATCACACTTAGCGGTTTCACAATGTGAATTTCTGTTTGCAGGGCACGCTGTACCAGATTAATGTTCGCAGGTTGGATTTGCTCCCAGAAATAAACCCATTAATCTACTGCTAAGCAGAGAGCGGAATTTCTATTTTTTTCTATTTTATTTTGCCCATCCCCACCACCCCTCCATAGCCCTCCCAAAATGCCCCTAAAATCCAGGTTCTCAGAAGGCTGTGACCTTAAAGGTCAAGGTTTTTTTTTTTTTTATTTTTGACTTTGATTTACTAGGAAAAGTTGATCAGACTTACACCTTGAGGTTTTCCATTTTTGATTGATTTTGAAGTATCATTAGAGCTCAAATAGAGCCAAAAAAAACGAAAAGTACCCATTGGCAGGGAGGGAAGGAGGTTACCAAATGCACCTCTAAGTTTTGTTTTTTGAAATATGTATATCATTTCAAACAGAAATTACTCCTTTGATGAACATTTTGATTTGTACTTTCAGAGTTTTCAATGTATAGATAGGAGCAGAGCTTCAATTGTTTAGTAAGGAAGACAAGGTCAGTGGAGTTTCTGGCTATCCAAAAGCAGCGCTCTCAGCTGTGGCCTGTGTCCATCTTCCCTCTGGGCAGAGACAAGTCTAACTCCCTGATGCTCATATTTATGAGCTCATTTCATATCTCAGGGGGCAGTCTCAGTAGATGATGTTATTGTTCACCTGCTCCCAGGTAAGAGTCCAAGAACCTACCAGGTGCATATAGGAAGTGGTGCTGTTACTTACCCAACAACCCCTGTGAGCCAAGGTGTTCTGCCCTCCCTGCAGGCTGAGCTCTTTCTCTAAGATGCCTATACCTGTACTAATAGTGACTCAATTCTCCCCTTTTCCCCCGCTTTGCTGCAGACCATAAAACCATGGGAAACGCAGAAAGTCAACATGTAGAGCACGAGTTTTATGGAGAAAAGCATGCCAGCCTGGGGCGCAAGCACACCTCCCGCTCCCTGCGCCTCTCGCACAAGACGCGGAGGACCAGGCACGCTTCCTCGGGGAAGGTGATCCACAGGAACTCCGAAGTGAGCACCCGATCCAGCAGCACCCCCAGCATCCCCCAGTCCCTGGCTGAAAATGGCCTGGAGCCCTTCTCCCAAGATGGTACCCTAGAAGACTTCGGGAGCCCCATCTGGGTGGACCGAGTGGACATGGGCTTGAGACCTGTGTCTTACACTGACTCTTCTGTCACTCCCAGCGTAGACAGCAGCATCGTCCTCACAGCAGCCTCTGTGCAGAGCATGCCAGACTCTGAGGAGAGCAGGCTTTACGGGGATGACGCTACATATTTGGCTGAGGGAGGCAGGAGGCAGCATTCCTATACATCCAATGGGCCCACTTTCATGGAGACGGCGAGCTTTAAGAAGAAACGCTCCAAATCTGCAGACATCTGGCGGGAGGACAGCCTGGAATTCTCACTCTCTGATCTGAGCCAAGAACATTTAACAAGCAACGAAGAAATCTTGGGTTCCGCCGAAGAGAAGGACTGCGAGGAGGCTCGGGGGATGGAAACGCGGGCGAGTCCGCGGCAGCTCAGCACCTGTCAGAGAGCCAATTCCTTGGGTGACTTGTATGCTCAGAAAAACTCTGGAGTGACAGCAAACGGGGGGCCAGGGAGCAAATTTGCAGGCTACTGTCGGAATTTGGTGTCTGATATTCCCAATCTTGCAAACCATAAGATGCCACCAGCTGCTGCTGAAGAGACTCCTCCGTATAGTAATTATAACACACTTCCCTGTAGGAAATCTCACTGTCTCTCTGAAGGTGCCACCAACCCACAAATTAGCCATAGCAACAGCATGCAAGGCAGAAGAGCTAAAACAACTCAGGTAAAGTGATTGAAATTTGTTTCAATATTTTGGGAATGGTGCATGACTCTTTAAGTGCATGACTTTGCTCTTAGATTTCCATCTTTTAATCGGATTTTACCCTGTTTGCCTGGTAGTTGCTGCAGCTGGTGCTGTTTTGGGAGGATTTCTCTCTCTTCTGCTTTGCCCCTCTTAGAGTTCTGTGGTTAAGAGGTGGGGATTAAGGGAAGTGTGTGGGGGGAGTGGCGATGTGATAGGAGTGGGAAGAAAGCTAGTAAGTTCATATTGGGAAACTGCTTCTACATCTTAGTTCTTCACCAGCATCCCACTTACTCAAGCTTCCTTTCTAACTTGGTCCTTCCCGTGGAAAAACAGGCATGGTGGGTTGCAGACTCTTGGAACTTATTTCTTCACTGCAGCAGGTGGGAGGAGGTCAGTCGGCAACTCCTCTGAGGAGGCATTTTAAATTCTGGGTGGGTTTGGGTCACTTGTCAGCTTCTCTCAGTGGTTGGCAGGCTCGCTGCCTTACCGGGAGCCATTTCAATTTCCTGTTCCGTGCGATGCTGGCCAGCCCTGTCTCTGGAGGGAGGTGTAGCGGAAGGAATAACATGGGTGGCTTCCAATTCTTACTTTGCAACCAGCTAGTTGTTTGACCTTGGGCAAACCCTGACTTCTAGTCATTCCTCTGAAAAATGGGGATAAAGATGCTCAGCTTGCCTGCTTCGGGGTCTAGTGCACGAAACCGTGGGGAGGAAACTAAGAGACTTCACTCCAGCCTGGGCAACAAAAGCGAGACTCCATCTCAAAAAATAAAAATAAAAAATAAAAAAGACTTTGAAAGTGTTTTCCTAGTGAATGGAGGCACCATTACCTTAGTTGGCAGTGATAATTAAAATTAGGATAATAAAATGTTGGGCAATTGAGCCGGCTTGGTGGCTGAGGCAGGGGGATGCTTTGAGCCTAGGAGTTTAAGTCCCACCTGGGCAACATAGTGAGACTCTGTGTCAATAAAAGAAAGAAAGAAAGAAATGTGGAGTAATCCTGCATGCATTGGGCCTTTTCTGGTACTTCTGTTCTCTGAGGCAGAGTTCAGGGAGTCTTGGCTTTTGCTGAGGATGTGGAGGTGGTTTGTAGATGGTGCTTCAGGTTAAAATTCCAGACTGGGCCCGTTTGCCTTGAATGGCGGAGCAGCCTCAAGGTTGACCAGCAAACTTCCCTGCAGCTAGCACTCTGATTGCCCAGTAGGAGGTGGTGCTGCACCTTCTAGCCTTGCTCCAGTGCAAATCAAATGGGCATTTCGAGGAGTATGTTCTGCTGGAAAGGGGGTCTAAATATAATGGGCATAGGATGGAGGACATAGGGGAAGCCGAGAAAAAGAAAATTGGCATTAGACTCTCTGTGTTCCTGCCTGAGGATAGGTTTTGCTGATGGTGTCCAAGCCAGGTATCTTGGCTCCACCTCTTCTTACCTGAGTGACTTTGGGTAAGTTGTTCACGTTCTTGTAGCCTTAATTTCTTCATCTGTCAAATGGGGATGATAAGGTTTTTTGAGAAAGTAGAATGAAATAATATGTGAAGCATAGTGCGTGGTTCTTAGGAAGCAGCCAGTAAGGGCAACTTTGTTAGCTCTTGTAATTTTCATCATTGTTAGTGGAGGCATATGGGTTGAGGACCCGGGATAGTTGTTTGGATCAATATCCTGAGTACCTCATAAAGGTGGAAACAGTAGACACTGGGGACTCCAAAAGCTGAGAGGGAGGGGAGCAAGAGTTGAAAAACAAATTATTGGGTACTGTGTTCATTGTTTGGGTGATGGGTTCAATAGAAGCCCAAATCTCAGTATTGCACAATATATCCGTGTAACAAACATGCACGTGTACCCCTTGACTCTAAGAAAAGAAAAAAAACACTTGTGTCCTAGAAACCAAGTTGCTACCAAGGCTGCATCTGTGGTCTGAGAAGGTAAGCCCCAAGCTTGCCTCTAGATGCACTCCCTGAATTTTAAACCCATCTCTTCTGAATTGAGATTATGACACAAATGACCAGATAACCCACCTGCAGCCCCTCTGTCTACCCTACAAGGGCTACTTCTGCACTGTCACTTGGACAGATCATGAAGATATGTGACCTATTAAAGAGTCACCTGAAAGGGATTGAAGGGCTGTCTTGAAGGCATTGTCAGATTGGTACTGCAAGGCTGATTCAAAGAGATGATCTATGGGGCCTTCGGAGCTTAGAGAAGGATACAGTGACACAGACTGTTAAAAACAGAACAACACCTTCGACTTTCACTTTTACCTGAACAGTGCTCAGTTAGTGCATATGCTATGTAAGATTTGAGAGGGGTGCCCTGTTGTGTTTTGGCTCTCTGTGGTTCTGACACTAGGGATGGCTAGACCCCTGCTCTCCCCCACACTCGATGGCTGATGGGGATTTGAGCCTTTGAGTTATAGCTACCCCCAGAAAATGGGCAAAGCAAAGGATAGTTCTCCCCTCCAGGTCTGGTACCACTGAAAGCTCTCATGTGTCATTGTTATACGAAATTTCTATTCTTTGGCTTGTCACCTTCTAAAATTGTGAATATATGGAAGTGAGATCATCAAAAGGTGGTGGCTCATAAAATCACTGCTTAGGCAGCTTAATGTAATGGGAAGTGCCATTGGCCAGGAATCCTAAGAAGTGCATTTGCATCCTGGCATGTGTGCTTACCCAGTGGTGACCTTGGGCCAGTCACTCCATCTTCTGTGCCCCAGGATCTGTTGCTGTCCAGTCTGAGTGACACCAGCCTCCCACAGGGCCATTAAGAGAACCAAATAGGATACCATGCATGGAAAGCTCTTGTGGAGCCTATAAAATGCACGGAAGTATTATTTTTGTATTGACTTCATATGTTGAGTGAGGATCTTTAATGACTTGAAACAAACCCCAGAATTATGCACAACAGTATCCACCCGCCCACATTTCCTAGTCTAAGTTTGGCGTGTTCATCCAACGCGATTTCTTGAGAGCCCACTATGTTCCAAACAGTGTATTTTAAGAGGCAGTGGGTGTGGAAGCTTCCTTGAAAAGAATGCTTTTTTAAAAAAAATTTTTTTCTTTTTTTTGGTAAAAGTTTTTGACCCAGGGGACCTCTCCAGTGAGCTTGAATCATAGATATTAAAGTCTCCTTGGCTGCCCTGGTGATGTAGTTGAATTTGTGATCATCCTGTCAGCAGTTTTACTCCCCAGAAAAGAGTTCCTGGCAGACATTTGACCCAAGAGCATGACCTCTAAGCCTGGAAGAAAACACATTTTATCTGAAATAATGTGAACAATTTCATTTGATTTGAAAATGATCAAAAATGGGTTTTTGGCCCTTTTTCCTGTTTTTGGATTTTTTCAGTAGTTGGATGGATTATTGAAATGTGAAGTCACTGGAGTTCACATTTAAGTCTTGAACGGTGGCACATATGTGCTACAGGGTCTGCTGGCAATTTTTGGTTTAATTCATGTATTTTATGAGCATGTTTGTTGTGCATGCACATGTGCACTGTGCAGAAAAGTTTGTCTTGGGAGTCAATATGAGTAAAGCCTCATGCTATTTGAAGCAGAATTTATTTCTGTTGGTTTCTGTAAAAGTACTTAATAAGTTACTCCTTAGATTTAATTGATGGCTAGTTCGTCTTTGGGCCTGAACTTTATGAATTTCTTTGGTTACAGACAGAGGAGGGGGCTGCCTAGTGTCAGACAAAGAAGTTAGCAGCATATCTGAGCTTGCAACTTTGAGGTTGTTACCTCTTGGTTATTTGACTTCCATGGATCTCAGTGCCTCTTAAATGAGGCTGGAGATACTGCAAGGGAATGAGTGGAAAACTCTGGCACAGTTTTACACATACAAATGCTTAATAAATAGGAGTTGTTAGTTGTGATGGTGAAAATTGCCTCATTGTTCTAGGGTTCAGCTCTCCCGTGTCTCTGAAACTTTCAGTGGGTAAGTTGGAGAGAGAGAGAACTCTGCCGTTTGATGGAGTCTTATAGCCAGGTTCTGTGTTCTGTGGGAAGCTTTGGCGTGGAGCCGTTGGTGCATGCTTGTGAGGAGAGCTTCATTCATCCACTTGGGAGATGAAGGAACACGGCCAGGTTGTACTGAGCATGTCTCTGGGAACCTCAGCCTCAGGAGAGCAGCAAGGAGCCCTGCTCTCGGAGCGTCCCTAGCCAGCTGTGGTGCTGGTGAAAAGGTTTGTGAGTTTCACTGGCCAGTTTCAGACACAGCAGCATTCCCAGAAAATAAAGAGGTTAGGAGATAAGGTGTCACAACTGGATGAAAACCCAGGTATTGTTTTTTTTGAGACAGAGTCTCACTCTGTTGCCCAGGATGGAGTGCAGTGGCACAGTCTCGGCTCACTGCAACCTCTGCCTCCCAGGTTCAAGCGATTCTCGTGCCTCAGCCCTCTGAGTAGCTGGAATTACAGGCACGCACCGCTGCGCCTGGCTAATTTTTTGTATTTTTAGTAGAAACAGGGTTTCACCATGTCGGGCAGGCTGGTCTTAAATTCCTAATCTCTGGTGATCCTCCCGCCTCAGCCTCCCAAAGTGCTAGGATTACAGGCGTGAGCCACCGCACCTGGCCGAAAACCCAAGTCTTCTGATTTGCTAATCAGGGAGGGCCTTTCCTTCCAAAGCACACACCCACACTGACTACCTCCCCCTGCTTGAAAAGGTTTCAGCTCAATATCCTCAGATTTTAAGATCAAAACCCTCAATTGTGGTACAGACATGAAAAAAAAAAAAGGACTTGGCTGAAAAGAAAATTGTTACTGCCCACTCTTGTCATCTATAACACTGATTACGGAGATAGGATGACTCTAGCAGAGCCATCCCTCACAGCTGCTTTCTTTGATAAGCAAGTAGTCGCGTTGATGATTTCATTAATAACAAGGTAAAGAGTGCAGCATTGTCAGAGGAGGAGCTTGAGTTCCTAGAAAAATTGTCTTGATGTTTAAAATTTTGTGTTATTTTGCAACTGAGCTTCAGTGACTCAGAGATAAGTTTGTTTCCTGGGCTGAAAATGCACATCAACAACCATATGATTCTTGACCTTTGGTCACAGACTCTTGAGAATCAGATGAAAAATGTGGACGTTTTCCTTAGATAAAGACAGGGACCACCCTTCTGCATATCTTTTCAAGGAATCCATAGGTCCCCTAAAGTCCATCTAGAGGCTTCTTTCTGGTTAAGAACCTCAAGTTTTTATAAAACAAATTTTTTCATGTAAAATCGATTTTTAAAACACTCCCTTTTTTTTTTTCCCTTCTCCTCTGTCTTCTGTTTGATGCTTTTTTTTCTTTTCTCTTTATCTTTCTTTTTCTGGCACGTAAGTTAAGCAATGAGATATTTATTTTGCAAACAAATCCATGCATTTTCAACAAGAATATATATCTTCTTTGCCAAGATCTTTTTTTGGGAAGTGGGAAGGTGGGTAGGTAGTTGAGAGACAGCTTATGTCAACCATTCTTAGATCTTTTTATACTCTTAAAAAGTAATTCAGGAGGCCGAGGTGGGCAGATCATTTCAGGTAAGGAGTTCGAGACCAGCCTTGCCTACATGGTGAAACCGCCGTCTCTACTAAAAATACAAAAATTAGCCGAGCGTGGTGGCGGGTGCCTGTAATCCCAACTACTTGAGAGGCTGAGGCACGAGAATCATTTGAACCCAGGAGGTGGAGGTTGCAGTGAGCCGAGATTGCACCACTGCCTTCCTGGGCGAGAGAGCGAGACTCCGTCTCAAAATATATATCTATATATATTTTATTAATATATATTTATATAAAAATATATATTTATTTATATTAAAAATATATTTTTTGACCAGCCTAGGAAACATAGTGAGACCTTGCCTCTAAAAAAAGAAAAGGAAAAATTAGCTGGGCATGATGAGTACCTGTTGTCCCAGCTACTTGCAAGGCTGAGATGGGAAGATGGCTTGAACCCAGGAATTTGAGGCTTTCATGAGCTAGATCACACCACTGCACTCCAGCCTGGGTGACAGAATGAGAACCCTATCTCTAAAATAATACAATGTTTTATTCTCTAAAATAAAAGATGTGGGACAGAGGCATTGTTTTCCATTTTTGCAGATATCTATGATTTCTAGCTTAACAGAAGGCACTAGCGTCTCATACCTACTTTTGCATTCACTCTCTTGCTATATGCTGTTTGGTTGGACCCTATGAGCAGAACCTGGACTTGCACAGGGTAGTTGGAAAAGGAAGAGCCTCACGGACTCCCTGGAAGTTTTTTAGGGAACCCTAGTCCATACTTTGAGAGCTGGTCATTTATGCTAATACAGGTTGGGAACATTCAGGATTATTATTATTATTATTATTTTTTGAGATAGGTCTCGCTGTGTTTCCCAGGCTGGAGTGCAGTGGCTATTTACAGATATTATCATAGTGCACTGCGGCCTTGAACTCCTGGGCTCAAGTGATTCTCCTGCCTCAGCCTCTTGGGTAGCTGGGACTACAGGCATGGACCACTATGCCCACCAGTTCAGCTTTTGAGGATCACATTCTTAGGTCGGGTGCATTGGCTCATGCCTATAATCCCAGCATTTTGGGAGGCCGAGGTGGGAGGATCACTTGAATTCAGGAGTTCAAGACCAGCCCGGCCAACATAGTGAGACCTTGTCTCTACCAAATTTCAAAAAGAATTAGCCAGGTGTGGTGGTGTGTGCCTGTAGTCTCAGCTTCGTAGTGGGCTGAGGTGAGAGGATTGCTTCAGCCTGGGAGGTTGAGGCTGCAGCAAGCTATGATCGTGTCACTATATTCCACCAGCCTGCATGACAGAATGAGACCCTCTCTCAAAAAAGAAAAAAGAAAAAAAAAAAGATCGCATTCCTAGTATAAGAATAGAGGAAAGTTGAGCTCCTTGACTCAAATTGTGTCATAACAACGTGTAATCATTGGTTTTTTACAGCATAACTGTAAATGTGTGACTGTTGGATGTGGCCATGAAGCCAGCCTGCCCTAAAGGCCTGACAGGGTCTCCATGGATCCCAATGGAGAACTTAGGAAACACCTGACAGGCCTGTCACATTGTCATTTGGGCCCAGTTGGCTTTGGACCACCAGTTGACTGAGTATCTAGCTTGGGCCATAAGATAGTTCAATATATCTTTCTGGTTTGTTTGTTTTTTTTTTGAGACGGAGTCTCGCTCTGTCGCCAGGCGGGAGTGCAGTGGTGCAATCTCAGCTCACTACAACCTCCGCCTCCCGGGTTCAAGCGATTCTCCTGCCTCAGCCTCCGGAGTAGCTGGGACTACAGGCGCATTAATATTTGTATTTTTAGTAGAGACGGGGTTTCACCATGTTGGCCAGGATGGTCTAGATCTCTTGACTTCGTGATCCACCCACCTTGGCCTCCCAAAGTGCTGGGATTACAGGCATGAGCCACCACGTCCAGCCTAATATATCTTTCTTACTTTCTCAATTTTTTAAAAGAGTTTAAGAACAAAAATTTAAGTGAACTCTGATTGCATCCACACAAGACATAATCCAACTAGGCTGCTTGAAGCCTACAAATGTAAGCTTTATAGCTAGGACTCATTTGTCACCTCAACTTTAGTTGAGCATGAGCTGAGTTTGGAAATGACAAAACCTTTAACTCGCATGCATTCCATGAGAAACTATTTTCCTTGTTTTGAGATTGTGGTGGAAAATGAGCAGCAGTGAGTTCATTCAGCAATTATTTTTGAAGTGCCTTCCCCATGCCAGGCTCTATTCTTGGCACTTGGGATGCGTCAACGAGGAAAGATCCACAAGCTCGTGGAGCTCGTTGGGGTGAAGTGGGTGTGTGTGTGGCAGAAAACAGTTAGCATAATAAGTAAGCGATGTGCTGTGGAAGAAAGGGCATGTTGAGGAAGATGGGGTGTGGGGGATGTGGGGGGCAATTTCTGACCGGGTGGTCAGGGTGAGGGCAGACCTGGATAGGGACTTGAAGGAGAGGAGAGGAGAGGAGGAGGGAGCTGGCTCCTGAGTTGCAATGTGGGAGGGTGCACGGCACATTCAAGCAAGGATGAGGAGCTCAGTGTGGCTGGGGTGGTGTGGGGGTGGGAGAGGAGATGCTGTGGAGAGGTTGGCATGGCAGTTGGAGGAAGCACAGAGAAGTCTTCTGGTTGTAGTAAAAGGGGGGGATGTGAGTATTCTTGGGAGCGAGAAAGGTTGGGAGTATGCCCTGGAATGAGTTCTTCAATTTCACTAGTGGGTGGGGACATCGAAGCTCAAGTGCTAACGCGGGACACTGGGGGAGGGTCTTGAACAGCAGTCTGAGGAGTCCTCCACATTGCTGCTGGAACATTTATCTGGCAGTGGTGTGCCGGATGGATTAATGGAAGGAAGATGGGTTAGGAGAGAGAGCTTATTGCTCAACCAGTGATGTGGCACTCGGAAGGGAAGAGAAAAAACTGAGTCTCTGATATATTATGGATAGTGAGGAGGGAGGGGAGGGATGACCATAAGGTATAAGCACATACATAGAACAGCAGATGAAAGGAGAGGCAAAGATTTATTTAACTTAGACATAAAGCGTCTCCAATCAGGAGTTACCTGAAGGAACATTTCAAGCTTTTGCCAACTTACTTTGGAATCTCTTTTTAGTAACAGTAAGAATTTTGGTTCCAATGCTTGTAGCTGAAATTGTGAGTCACTCCCATTGGAAATTGTTAGAAGAAAAGGAATGGGTATTGGAAACATAAAAAGAAAGGCATAGAGATTTTGCCCTAAGAAAGGAAGGGGAGGGAAAATAGAGTTGATTTCCTATTCTGGCAAATCAGGGATGGCAATTATTAGTGATTGGTAATAGTGACCAGTAGTTACTAATTTACAATGTAGAGAACATCACCATTTTCCTAGTTTACTGTGCTGTTTTGTGAATGTGAGAACAATTAACAAGCCTAATTCGTATTAGGCTGGCACCAGCCTTGGTATGCCTGTGTTTTTCCCAGGTTTCTCAGAGACCTTTCTTCCATGTTGGTGCAGGAAGTTAGCAACTGAGTTCAGGCAATGCCTTCTCTCCTTGGGCCAAGATGTAAGTAGGGCTGAAGGTAGAGATGACCGTAATTATAGTTAACATTTTTGAGCAGGTACTATGTACTGGGCTCAGTTTAAGACACTTTTCCTGCGTTAACTCAATCTCACAGTGTCTTATAAAGTGTCTTACAAAGTAGATGTGTTGCTCTCCCCATTATACATATCAAGAAATTGAGGCACAGATTGGTTCAGAGTCATTTACCTAGAATTGATACTTGCTGTACTGAGATTATCAAAGGAGAGTATACTGAGAATACCAAGGAGATAATACTGAGAACCAAAGATGATATTCGTGTGTGTGTGTGTGTGTGTGTGTGTGTGTATGTGTAGTGAGGGGTACTTAACATTTTGGGGTTAGGAAGATGATAAATGAGAGGAAGGACATGTTAGAATTTAGCAAGCCAGAAACAGTTCTAATTCAGGGTTTCTGCAGGTCCACATCTTTTTACCCCCTGGAATTCAGTGAATTCTGCATTATAGTTAGCATCTTAACACAGGTGTATTCAAGCTAAGCTGGATCTATCAGGGAAATTCAAGTGACAAAGGAAACAGTATCTAATTGCATTCGACTTATAACTTAACTACAAGTGGCCAATTGATTCTACTGGTCCTGGAATTGTCCCAGAGCCTTTGCACTTTCTGGCTAATTGCATTTTCAAAATTGTGTTCGCACATCATTAGCACAGAAAACCTCTCCCTTTGGTAGTATTTGAAGTCTCCTGTCAAAACAACTGGAGCCTTACCACAATGTGTCATTAGTCTACATTCATGCTGCATGACCCTCCAGTTTTCAAGGCAGTGAAAACAGGCTTTGAATTTGCCTCTTGCCTCCCTCATTTTAGCGTGGGAGCTCATTTAAGCATTTGTTGCCCAGCTCAAATGCTAAGAAAACTCTTGCCCACAGCTGTTGTATGTATTAGGCTACAGCTGGCCACTTGTGCATACATTCATTTTTGGGGAAGCTGCCAGTGGAATGGAAACTGGTGAGTGCCCTGAAAATCTGGCCTCAGAGAATTTGTCCTGGGAGAACAGGATTGAAGAGCCTCTTGGCCCCGTCAATGTTGTTCACGATCGGAAATCTCTTCAACAGAGTGGTTCTAACATGGAGAGTTTATTTTGAGCTGTTTTCTGGAAGTCTCGGCTAGATCATGAACCATGTGTAGAATTATTTCTCTGTCTAGCCAGGATCTTACCATCTCCCTTCATGTCCTCTGCCTTTTTTGATTAAAATTTAGTATTTGACTCTAAGAGGGAACCTACCTTGCAGTTGCTACAAAAACTGCTGAGGCTCCCCTGGGACTATTCCTTGGTGTCAGTTTTCTGTATTCCTTACTGTGGGGAAGACTGGGGAGGTTTACAGGTGCTTCTGGGGTAGGGGGAGGATCAGGATTCTCAGGTGGGTAGTAGGAGGAGCCCCTCTGAAAGATGACCACTAAGTAAGTTTGCAACACAATGAAGGAAAGAAAGAACGGTGTTGAGTATCACCTCTGGCTGGGTCATCACCATTTCCAGCAATGCTGGAGAATGGACTTCTGGGAATTTGGGACATCCCAAGCTTCATGACTGAATAAGGGCTGGGGCTGGGCAACCTGCATCCGTTTCTCAATGGGCTGGGTCACATATCAGTGGGGGCATGTGTACCACTGAGCCTGAATAACCACTTAAGGAGACAAGGTGGAGTTGTCTTGGATCACAGATGACAAGAGCATTCCCTGGTGATGACACGGAGCTGTGTGCTTCCAAAGCATGCGAGCTCACCTGGGGCCCGCAGGTCTTTTACCTGGAGTAATCACTTCCTTGCTCGGTTTAGTGGTTGTCCCAGAGTTGAACACACATAGTCTGGCCATGGCAAAGCTACAGCGTCAGTTGGCATGAGCAGATGTTCAGGTCTTATACAGAGGTGAGTGTCCATTGAGGCCTTACTCTTAGTTTAAATAGAGACAGATGTCGAGAGCCTTCTGTAAAGGGATGGATGGTGTTGGCAATGTAGTGAACTCTTATGAGACATGCTCTTGAGAGTTGGTCTTTTGGGTTTCTGCCTCGCTTTTCCTTATCCTCTCTTCCCATCCTCCTTCCCCGTTCTTGCACTTGCAGGTTTTAGCTTTTTGCCAGGCAGTTCAAGGCAACTGGATAAACAGTCACTCAGCTTTTGCTGAAAAAAGCTAGAAGAGCCATTGTTGGTAAGAAAAGGGGGAAGGCAGGCCGGGCGCGGTGGCTCACGCTTGTAATCCCAGCACTTTGGGAGGCCGAGGCGGGCAGATCACGAGGTCAGGAGATCGAGACCATGGTGAAACCCCGTCTCTACTAAAAATACAAAAAATTAGCCAGGCGTGGTGGCGGGCGCCTGTAGTCCCAGCTACTCGGGAGGCTGAGGCAGGAGAATGGCGTGAACCCGGGAGGCGGAGCTTGCAGTGAGCCGAGATCGCGCCACTGCACTCCAGCCTGGGCAACAGAGCGAGACCCTGTCTCAAAACAAAACAAAACAAAACAAAACAAAAAAAAAAAAAAAAAAAAAAAAAAAGAAAAGGGGGAAGGCATGGGATTGATTTGTTTGTTTGTTTTGTTTTGTTTTGTTTTGTTTTGTTTTGAGACAGGGTCTCGCTCTGTTGCCCAGGCTGGAGTGCAGTGGTGCAATCTTGGTTCACTGCAACCTCCACTTCCTGGACTCAAGCGATCCTCCCACCTGCCTCAACCTCCCGAGTAGCTGGGACTACAGGTGTGCACCACCATGTGCGGCTGATTTTTTGTAGTTTTAGTAGAGAGGGGGTTTCACCTTGTTGCCCAGGCTGGTCTCAAACTCTTGACCTCAGGTGATCCACCCGCTTCAGCCTCCCAAAGTGCAAGGATTGTAGGCATGAGCCACCATGACGTGCTGGGATTGAATATTTAGACAGAATCTGGTCAGGTGCTACCTGCAGCTGAGCCATGAGGTCGCCATGTAATAGTGGAAAGTGTACTTGGAAGGATAGGTTTCAACTTCCCATCTGCCACCAACCAGACTTGTGATTTTCTAAGCCACAGGCTGTTAATCAATGAGATGGCTTTGCCAAGTCCCTTCCTCTTCTGGAGCTGTGGGAATTACAAGATGCCTGGGATCATTTTTTCCTCCTTTGTACCAAAGTCTGTCTTATGGAATAGGGATGTTATCTGTGTAGCTAAATTTCCCTGTCTTGTAGAGAAGCATTTCACCTCATTGCATTTTAGAGGAGAGTACTTAATAGCTGATTTTTTCACGCATACCAAACCTTCTTCCCAGAAGGACTGAGACATGAAAATGAATCCAAAAGTTTGGAAAATTCACGGACTCATCTTGTATAACTCAGTGGTTATCCTGAATAATCAACAATTGTCAAATTTTCTTTTGTCTTATATCAAGAGGGAAGCATATGGTCAGTGTCCCTGCCAAGGAGAAATGTGGGTTGATAACAGTGTTTTCCTGTTTGTGTAGAGGATTTTTACCAATTGGCTCTAGGTCTTTCATGACCACCCGTGGATGTTAATAAGCAGGATAGCAGATAGCAAAGCTGTGGGAACCAGCAGTTATAGGGGTCTGCATCTGAGCTGCATTCGTGGTTTCTTTCTTTCCCTTAAGTCCCTCTAACTCCCAGGGGTCTAAGCTCCATTTATAATGGGGTTGATCCCTAGAAGCTCACCCAGCATCTCCTGCTGCCATTCTACTCCCACAACCCTCTTTTATCCATGTCTTGCTATGCATCTCTTTTAGTTGCTCACTTAGTATTTCTTCATGATGAAGGTGAACTTTGAACAATTCTTAGAACTAAGTGAGGTTCGTGGAGATATGGGTACAGTGTCTGTCTGGGGCCTTGTGTAGGCCAGTATTAGTTTGTGGCATGGCTCATACTGCCCCCATTGCCTCTCAGCAAAGATAGGAGCCTGGAGCATTCATTTGTATGGTAATTCAGAATATCTGGTTAGTTTTTACGTGTTTGAACCAGAATTAGCCATTTGTGAGACTAAAGGCCCCCAAATTGGTGAAACCGCCAAACCATGCATTACTTTGGCATCTTCTATATTAGACTCAGCCTCCCGTTCTCTTCCTTGGAGAACAATTAGGCTCCTTTCTTATGCATAAGACTTTGAGCTGTTCTGTCCAATATTGCAGTGAGTATCCTTCCTTGATGACTACCATTATTTAATTATTGTTTATGGAAATGCCTGTAGCTCTTTAGAGCAATTAAGATACTGATTTAAGAACAGACCTGTCTGTCCCGGAAATGTTCAACTTCAGAGCAGAAGCAGCTTTGGAAGTTCCC
Organism: Hylobates moloch; assembly: GCF_009828535.3. NCBI lineage: Eukaryota > Metazoa > Chordata > Mammalia > Primates > Hylobatidae > Hylobates > Hylobates moloch. The sequence continues at coordinate 14,869,426 of NW_026652289.1, forward strand.
AATGTTTTTAAACTGGGAACTGATACCCCCAGTATCTTGGCAGTTGCCCTGAGCTGTCACTTGGCCCTGGGGCAGCAAGTAGCCTGCCCAAGCCTCCTAGCATCCCAGCTTTGAAAGGGCAAGGTAATTGGAGAGCTCAATGGAACTGTGGGCCCCACACACTTATATAGCACAATGCAGAGTGAGAGGCTGCTTGTTTTCAAGAAGTGAATCTGATTAGAGGATGAGGATTCTTGCCTGCTCCTGGAACGCGGGGCCGTGCTGGGTGAGTGGGTGAGGCGGTGCACTAGCCATCTTTTCAGTCACTCCATTATAAAAGAGACTTCTAAGCAGGCCTTTTATTTATTTATTTTTAAAGATATCAGCTATAAAGACCTAGTTATTCATTGTCACCCCCTACGTCTGGAACAATTAACTCATCTGCCTGCAGAATTTCCTGGAGTTCAGGGCAAGCTGATGAGGCTGAGGGTGCTGGGTTCTCAGCATGGCAGCGGTAGAATCTCAATCGCGAATTTGTCAATTCGTTAATTATCTTAGAGAAATAATAAGCTCTTTGAAGTGTTCCTTATTTCTTTTATATTTCTTGAACATTCCAAATCGCTTGCTCTCACGGAGGGCAGCTGAAGGTTTCCTGAGCAGCTCTGCTGGGTCTGTGCGGGTTCAGGGTTGGGCAGGACCTGGTCCAGGAGCCGTCGGGAGTGGCCGTACCTTATGCGTATCCCGCTGCTACAAAGCCCTGGCTGGACCCACAGGAGCTCCTGGTTCCTTCTCCACGTGACGCTTGTCTTCTTTGCTCTCTCTTTCTGCTCCCAAGGATGTTAATGCAGGCGAGGGCAGTGAGTTTGCAGACAGTGGGATTGAAGGGGCCACTACCGACACGGACCTCCTGTCCAGGCGATCTAATGCCACCAACTCCAGCTACTCACCCACCACAGGCCGGGCCTTTGTGGGCAGCGACAGCGGCAGCAGCTCCACCGGGGATGCGGCTCGTCAGGGTGTGTACGAGAACTTCCGGCGGGAGCTGGAGATGAGCACCACCAACAGCGAGAGCCTGGAGGAGGCCGGCTCGGCGCACAGCGATGAGCAGAGCAGCGGCACCCTGAGCTCCCCGGGCCAGTCGGACATCCTGCTGACCGCCGCGCAGGGCACGGTGCGCAAGGCCGGCGCCCTGGCCGTCAAGAACTTCCTGGTGCACAAGAAGAACAAGAAGGTGGAGTCAGCCACCCGGAGGAAGTGGAAGCACTACTGGGTGTCCCTGAAAGGTGAGAGCGGGAGGGCCCTGGCTATGTGCCAAATGCACCAATAGATGTGCCCCATTGTGCACATACTCACGGGATGGGTGGGTTTGTTGTTGTTGTTATACAGAATTTGAAAATCATACTAATTTAAAACATTTATCATGATAAGAGCAGTTCGCATGAAATCTACCCTCTTAACACATTTTAAAATGTGCAATATGGCATTATTGACTACAAGGGCAATGTTGTAAGGCAGATGTCTAGAATCTAGTCATCTGGGCTGGGCATAGTGGCTCACGCCTGTAATCCCAGCACTTTGGGAGGCTGAGGCAGGAGGTTCACTTGAGCCCGGGAGTTCAAGACCAGCCTGGGCAACATAGCAAGACACCAGCTCATAATAAACAAGCAAATAAACAAACAAATAAATAAGCTAGAACCTATTCGTGCAACTTAAGTGAAACTTTATGCCCCCTGATTAGTACCTCTCCCATCCCCACCCCTGCAAATGGTGTTTTATTTTCTTTTATTTTCTTTTTTCACAGTTATGCTAGAGGAGCATCTCATGTCTAGTTCTGGCATATATGCAACTGGTTTGATGACAATTTCAAAGGATGAGTTCCAAAAAAAACAAATCTTTTTGGACTCATTCAGCTTTTTGTCTTTCAACGTGACCGTTTTGGAGGGAAATTTATTAGCTTGAATTCTATGAAATTGCCATTTTTTAAGGTAAAAAATTGGTAGAATAATGTTAATTTCATAGGCCTCAACCTGATATTAATGGATTGTATAGACCGTCATGTTTATGAAAAAGTCAGTCACTATTTAATAGTCAAACTTTGTGTTTTTGACTGTGTATATATAGATACAGACATGCATGTGTAGATCCCTTTATTTTCTGTTCATATAACCATGCTTGTATTTGTCGGTATTTGTTGTCATTTTGCACATTTTTGTGAAGTATATGTACGTATTGTTGCACGTATCTGCATATGTCCTGGTAGCCTAGAAAATGTAATATATTTGTGAGCTCTATATTTTAAAAAGAAAAACACTTCTCAAACACACAGAGTTTTCGTCCCAAGCTAGACTTGAAACAGGGTTAATACATGGCAGGCTAGGTTAGATAGGTCAACAGGATTGATAGAAGGGCACGAGAGGAAGAAGCCTGGGCTTATCAGTATCAAACTAGACCATTTGATACTGGATTTCACAGACTGTGGTTGGTTTGGGAACATTCAATCCTAGAGACGTGGAGCAGCCTAGAGCTCCGCTCAGTGAGGTGAACACAAATGCCTATGCAGTGATGTGCAGGTGCAGGTCAACCCTTGCACAAGTAGGACTTGGGTTGGCCCCATTATTCTTGGTGCCAGCTGTTGCTCAGATGCCTGATGACACAGGAAGGGAGGATATTGGTCAGGATATAGGTTTTGCTGCATGTGCCAGAGACCCGCAATGCCAATCCCAATGCCACAAGCAAGACAGAACTTTATTTCCCTCCCACCTATCAAAAATAGACGATCTAAGGCTTGTGTGATAACTCTTTTCTATGAAGTCACTCAGAGGCCCTGGCTCCTTCTGAAGTTTTGTTGCTCAGCTATTCCTACAGCATTATCTTTTTCTTTTTTTTTCTTTTTGAGACGGGGTCTCACTCTGTCTCCCAGGCTGGAATGCAGTGGCACAGCCATAGCTCACTGCAGCCACAAATTCCTGGGCTCAAGTGATCCTCCTGCTTCAGCCTCCCAAGTAGCTGGGACTACAGGCATGTGCCACCATGCCTGGCTAATGTTTTTATTTTTTGTTGAGACAGGGTCTTGCTATGTTGCCCCAGGCTGATCTCCAGCTTTTGGCCTCAAGCGATCCTCCTGCTTCGGTCTTCGGTTTACAGTTGCATTGGTGCCCGGCCTCCTAGAACATTATCTTTTGATGATTTTTTGCTGTAGTGGTCTTGCCTATGAGACATAGATGTGCATCGTATGGAAGCATTTTGGAGAACTGCAGTGTTCTTTCTCATGTGTGACGTGCCTTGGCTTAACTTGGAGATGCTATAGGGTTATGTCTGAGGGGCCTGGATCACACCAGCTGCTCTGTTCTGGGGGAGTGAGAGGAGATGAGGGGAAAGGCTTCTTCCTCTTCCACTTCCTGCTTCTCCCCTAGATGGGCACACCACTGGACGCTGCAGCCTCTTATCCTTAGCAGCCCACCTTAGCATTCATTTTATTAATTAGTGCCAAGTTCTTAATAGCTTGATCCGAAGATCACCTGCATCACAGCCTCTTGAGGGTCTTTCTGGGTTGTACCCCACACCTGCTGAATCACAAGATTTGGAGGTAGGCCCTGGATGAGTTTGCTGGGGCTGCCATAGCAAAGCATCACAAAATGGATGATGGAAATAACAGAAATGTATCACCTCACAGTCCTGGAGGCTGGAAATCCAAGATCAAGGTGTTGGCAGGGTTGGTTTCTTCAGAGACTGCTCTCCTTGACTTGGAGATGGCTGTCTTCTTCCGGTGTCTTCACACAGTCTTCCCTTTACTTGTCTATGTTCAAGTTCCTTCTTCTTATAACGACACCATTTATATTGGATCAGGGCCCACCCACGTGACCTCGTATTATCTTAATTACCTCTTTAAAGGCCCGATTTCCAAATATGATCATATTCTGAGCTAACTGGATTTAGGATGTTTGGAGGGCACGATTCAGCCTCCAGCAGACCCTGACTTTGTGATTAAACAAGCTTACCAGGGGATTCTCACTCTCAGGTTGAGAGCAGCAATGTTAGTGGCGTAAAATAAAAATGATTAGTTGGCTTTTTTTACTTGGGACATATCAGAGGGGTTTATTTTGTTTCTGCCATTCCCTCAGAGAGTAAATGACACAGAAGTCAGGGTGCAGGTGTCCAGGAGCACAGCCCACAGGCCCTTTAGGGAAGGGAGTCTTTACTTTCTTGGTGACGCAGATCTGAGTGACACAACCTGTTGGAATTCAGGCCCAGAACATGGAGCCACCGAGTTCTTTGCTTCATCCTGATGGGTTCCCAGGATTTGTTGACATCCTCAGGGCTTTGTCCTTGCTCAAAAGCAAGTCTTGCAGCTGACTTTTTCTTAGCAATGCTTGAATATTGGGAAATAAGAAGCAGAACACGTTGGAACTGTGGGATAGAGATTTTTATTTTCCCAAAGATTCTTTCCCACTAGGCAAAGTAATTGATTTTTTTAAAAAAAGATTTCATTTGGAATTAGTCTCTGGAGTGTTTCCATGGACAACGGAAGAAGGTACAGATTATGTTCCAGGGAAGATGAAGGTAAACAGACTTTCATCAGGGAGAACATGGTTCTCAGATTTGCTGCTTTGCGTTCATCTTAAAATTGGAACAAGTTGATCATTGAGTAAAAGCTGATTTTAATCACCTTTGGTGGTGCTTTGTTGTGGATGATTCTAAATCAAAGTTGAAAAATTATACAAACAATTACCTGATAGGACCATACAACATTCAATAGGTGCATGTGTTAGATTTGTGAGTGTCCCCTAATTCATTATCCACAGGCTTCTTTCTCTCTTCTTAACCTATGCTAACGTGTGTTGCTCCTTTTATGTTAGGAATGTACTTTTCATTAGTGTTGAATTAGTCGTAAAAACTATTTAGAGCAGGGTTTCTCAAAAGTGACACTGTTGACATTTTCTGGATAATTATTTGTTGTGAGGGCTGTCCTGGGCATTATAGATGCTTAACAGCTTCTTTAGGCTCTGTCCACTAGATACCAATAGCACCTTCCCCCAAGTTGTGACAACCAGGAAGGTCACCAGACATTGCCAAGTTTGCCCCATCATAAGAACCTCTGACTTAGAGGAAAACGGTTTCCCCCTCCCATTTTTGTTATTTCTTTATCTCTCTAATCTGTGCTAGCCTAAGGCATGGAAATAGGAGGTACAGATGATTCTGCTTTTTGATATAAGTGTTCGCGAAAAGCCTTGAGATCCTCAAAATAATTGGGATTTGAGAAAAATAGAGTTGGGGCAGACTACTCTACAGGTATGTATTTAAATTATACCATGCAACTTTTAAACCCCAAACTAAAAAAAATTAGCTTGGTGTGGTGCCTCACTCCTGTAATCCCAGCACTATAGGAGGCTGAGGCAGGAGGATCACTTGAGGCCAGGAATTTGAGGCCAACCTGGGTAACATAGTGAGACCTTGTCTTTACAAAAAAATACACAAATTAGCCAGGTATGGTGGTATATGCCTGTAGTTCCAGCTACTTTGGAGGCTGAAGCAGGAGGATCACTTGAGCCCAGGAGTTCAAGCCTGCCGTGAGCTATGATTGTGCCACTGTGCTCCAGCCTGAGCAACAGTGGGACCCCATATCTACAAAAATAATGGTAATAAAAAATAAAAATAACCGTGCAGAACTCCACTAAAATTTTTTAACAATAAGCAACATAAAACTTTATGTTTCATTTTTATTTTTTTGTGACAGGGTCTTGCTCTGTTGCCCAGGCTGGAGTGCAGTGGCATGATCATGGCTCACTGCAGCTTCAACCTCCTGGGCTCAAAACAATCCTCCCAGCCACCTGAGTCGCTGGATCTGCAGGCATGTCTGGCTAATTTTTTTTATTTTTAGTAGAGATGAGGCCTCACTATATTGCCCACGCTGGTGTCGAACTCCTGGGCTCAAGTAATCCTTCCATCTTGACCTCCCAAAGTGCTGGGATTACAGGCGTAAGCCACTGTGCCTGGCAAACTTTATCTTTCAAAAAAGCATTAGCATAGGGCTTTACCTTTGAAAAAAGAAGCAACTGTAACTTGAATGGGTAGAAGGAATAATTGAGACTGCTGAATTATGGAGACAAGGACCACAAGTATGAAATCATGATGCTCAGCAGCACCATGCAATAAGGACTCGTAAGCAGACCCCATGGTCAAACTGTGCCAAGAGAAAAAATGTGAAATGAATGGGCAGGGCATATCAATATGCTACATTCATCTGTGTGGAGGGACGTAGAGTTCAACAGCTGTTCTGTGGTAATGCGAAATATTATAGGCTAGGAAAAGTTGCCCTTGAACCAGTGTGACCTTTCCATTGATCTGCATCATTCTACACTACTAATCACATATAAGCAAATTTGCTTTACAGATTCCCATTGTAGCTGAATAGATTGAACTTTCAAGGGTTGTGCAGTTCACAGGAAGTGTGGCACTTGTTTGTGGTAAGGAAAATGATGAAAATGGACGGACAGCTTATGTTGAAGTTGAGGAAGAGTCATAAAGTTATATACCCTGGCTTCCCCTGAAATTGATTTCAGTTAGTTCAGAGTAAGTGTTCAGCTCATAATTGCTATTAAAGTGAGCCTCAAGTTTAGGTGATAATGGAGGGAATCTATGGAAGCAGCCATCTTGCCACAAGTCTATAAAATATTCTGTTGCTACTATCTTGTTAGTTTCACAGTGCAATTATGCATGGACCAGGACTCCAGCTTCTCCAAGGCCTCTGTATGTGTGCCATAGATTTCCTCTTTCAGTAGGAACAAGGGCATGGTTGGCTTCTAGAAAAAAAAAATTTATAGATGTGAGACCAAAAATGTATCATTGTTATTCTTATCCTTAAAGTACTTAATGCTGGTATTATATATTGTTTTGTCCAAGGGCATGGTCTGGAAACTAAATACATTTTCTAGATTTTTCTGGTTGCATATCATATGAGACATATTTGAATGGGCTTTAATCGGACGGTAGTGACTTCTAATCCTCACATAGTGCCAGGCAAAGTTCTGGCCTGGAGGACCATGTTTGTATTCGCCTCGGGACAGAGGAGTCACAAGACCCTATGTCTGTGAGGAGACCTGTAATGAATCATTCTAAAACTCAAAGGAAGGGTTTGGGAGAACTTGAGGGCATGCAGGAAGGAATCCCGGGCAGGCTGAGAAGCTGCAATTTAAGATCTTTGTCCTTCTTTAGGCCCATCCAAGACTTGAGTCCAAGCCTGGCTCCATTCTCTTTACTTCCTGGGTTCCACGTGCTTTGATTTTCAGCCTCTGACAGGGTGCACGTGTTAGGTTCCACTATGGGTTCTTTTGTTTCCCAAGCACTGAATACTCATGCACACCCCTGTTCTGTTTCCTCAGGATGCACGCTATTTTTCTACGAGAGCGACGGCAGGTCTGGGATAGACCACAACAGCATCCCCAAACACGCCGTCTGGGTGGAGAACAGCATTGTGCAGGCGGTGCCTGAGCACCCCAAGAAGGACTTTGTCTTCTGCCTCAGCAATTCCCTGGGTGATGCCTTCCTTTTTCAGGTTTGTTGGGCACTTCCTTTGCAGGGCATTTCAAACCTCTGAACTGGCTACCGTCTTTTCTTGCCTAGGTACCCAGTCTCCCTCCACTGCTTTTTTTTTTTTTTTTTCAGTGGTGAGATTAATCTGTTGCTCATTATAAAAACAAAAACAGTGAATGACAAAATGAACATTTATACTAAATTCCAGGAATAGGTACATTCAGAAGTTTTCCAAGTGAAGGCTAAGGAGGGCTATGAGTTGGATGTGAGAAACTTGCTCTGTTTGTCATAAGTTGAAGGATATCTTTGTGTGGTCTCAGTACCATTTCTGTTGCATTTAAGAAAGGGATCGTGAATTTCTTCTTTTAGACATGATTTGAGCTGTCAAAAATTTTTATTTATAATATGTTCTTTTCTAATATTAATCATAAAGTAAAATAATGACATCTCAGAAATGACTGGCATCACCTAAACAGTTTCTCCTCCTCATCTGATCAGAACTTTCTCCTCAGCATCCTTGAATTTCAACATTTTTTTAAAAAAGGTACTTCTCTGCTAACTGCTTCAGGATTAACATTTTCTTTGATAGGGAATCTTTTGAGTTTGGAATAGTTGTAATATACTCTGCAAGAACTTTTTTGTGTTATGTAGGAAGGCTTTCTTTATTGATTCCATTGAAGAATTAATTTCTCAAACCTTTACTCTGTGCTTCCTATGTGCTCTGCATAGTGCTATTGAGAATACTAAGAAGATTTTGACAGTTCGTCTTTTTTTTTGAGATGAAGCCTTGCTTTGTCACCCATGCTGGAGTGTAGTGGCATGATCTCAGCTCACTGCAATCTCTGCCTCCCAGGTTCAAGCAATTCTCCTGTCTCAGCCTCTTGAGTAGCTGGGACTATAGGCACCTGCTGCCACGCCTGGCTAATTTTTGTATTTTCGGTAGATACGGGGTTTCACCATATTGGTCAGGCTGGTCTCGAACTCCTGATCTCAGGTGATCCACCCACCTCGGCCTACCAAAGTGCTGGGATTACAGGTGTGAGCCGCTGCGCCCAGCTGACAGTTCGTCTTCTTAAAAGTGTTCACATATAATGGAGGGGACAGACATAGCAAATCTTTATAATGTGGTAAAGCCTACCAATGACTTATTAAAGGAAGAGCAGGTATAAGTGGTGTGACAAGGACAGTAAGAATATAACATGCAAGGAGGGGGCTGGAACAAAGGTATAGAGGAAAGAAATCATTTATTTCACCAAGTTTCTGGCTTTGGCTTCAGAAGCTGTTTCTATTTGGACAATTAAAGTAAGAAATATAAAGTGCTAATTTTGATTATATAAAGACAAAGCATCTGTGTTTTCTTTTTTAAAAATCTGTGATGTAAAACACAGAAAGAAGAGTGCACACAACATAAGTGTACTGCTCAGTGAGCTATCATAAAGTAAATTATGCAACCACCAACCAGGACAAGAAATAGAAGTTTCAGGCACCTAAGCCACCTCCCCCAACCCCACCCCACTCACAAATGCAGCCTACTAGTTGAATTGAGTATGTCTTTTATTATCTAAGTCAGGACACTTTTATTTATCTGGGAATGATTTAATTTCCCTTTCATTTTTGAAGGATAGTTTTGCTGGATATAGAATTCTTAATTGACCATTTTATTTCAGTGCTTTGAAAATCTCACTGCTTTCTGGCCTTCATGGTGTTTGATGAAAAATCAGCTGTTTATCCTGTGAGGCTCCCTTGCTGATTTGAAGATCATGACTTTGTCTTTAAACAGTTTGAGTATTATGTGTCTAGGTATCATTCTCTTTGAGTTTACTTTATGTGGAATTTATTGTCTTTCAGATATGTATCTTTTAATATTTTAAAATTTTAAAAATTGTTGTGGGTACTAGTAGCCACAAAATAAAATGTGTATATATTTATGGGGTAGTGTCTTTTGGATCTGTACATTTGTGTGCGTGTGTTTGTGTATTTAAATCACATTTGGAAATTTTTTAGCTATTATTTCTTCAAATAGTCTTCCTGCTCATTTATCTTGCTCCACTTGTTTGGTGACTCCTGTTCTGTTTACATTAGTATGCTTGATGAAGTCCCACAAGCCTCTGAGACTCTGTTCATTTTTTTTTCATTCTATCCCTTAATCTCACTTGATCTGTCATAAGTTCACTGGTTCTTTTTTCTTCCAACTCAAATCTTCTGTTGAGCTCTTCTGGTTATTTTTTTTATATGTATATATATGTATATAAAATATACATATATATGTATATAAATATATGTTTTTTTTTTTTTTTTTTTTTTTTTTGGTTTTGAGCTGGAGTGCAATGGCATGATCTCAGCTCACCACAACTGTGCTCTGCCTCCCAGGTTCAAGCAGTTCTCCTGCCTCAGCCTCCCAAGTAGCTAGGATTACAGGAATGTGCCACCAAGCCCAGCTAATTTTGTATTTTTTTTTCTAGTAGAGGTGGGGTTTCTCCATGTTAGTCAGGCTGGTGTCAAACTCCTGACCTCAGGTAATCCACCTGCCTTGGCCTCCCAAAGTGCTGTGATTACAGGTCTGAGCCACTGCACCTGGCCATTTTTTCTTTTCTTTTCTTTTCTTTTTTTTCTTTTTTTTTTTTTTTGAGACAGAGTCATGTTCTGTCCCCCAGGCTGCAGTGCAGTGGTGCACTGATTTTGGATCTGACTTTTCTGAAACAGTTTCTGTTGACTACTATAATGTCAATAGAAGCAGTCCTCCCGTTTTGGTCTCCCAATCCACTTTATTGTTGTTTATTGTTTATTTGCATGTCTCATAAATTGCCAAGTCTCTGCTCAGCAAGTTTAGTAGTCAGCTAATTATTAGAAAGAGATTTCCTTAAATGTACAGAAGCAATAAGTTTCCTAGTCTTTCCTAAGAACAGAAGTTTGCAAGTTCAAGCATATCATCAACACTCAGGCAACTAGCTTCCATCTCTGCCTTAGCCTTCATCTCTGCGTTCACTGAGCAGTAGGGTCAGTAGTGCACTGATCACAGCTCACTGCAGCCTCAGCCTCCTGGGCTGAGCAGTCCTCCCAGCTCAGCCTCCTGAATAGCTGGGGCTACAGGTGTGCACCACCACAGCCAGCTAATTTTTTCTATTTTTTGTAGAGATGGGGGTGTCACTTTATTGCCCAGGGTGGTCTCAAACCCCTGGCCTCAAGTGATCTTCCTGCCTCAGCCTCCTAAAGTGCTGGGATTACAGGCATGAGCCACTGTGCCTGGCCTGGTTCTTTCAAACAAAAATTATATTTCTTTATTGATATTCTCTAATGTGATATTAGTCTCATACTTTATTTCTTTAGACATGGTTTATTTTAGTTCTTTGAATACGTTCAAAATAGTTGCTTGAAATCTTTGTCTAGTATACTCAACATGGGATTTTTCTGAGACAGTTTCTATTGACTACTTCTTTTTCTATATATGGGCCATACTTTATTTAATTGTTTTAGAGATGGGGTCTTGCTCTATTACCCAGGCTGGAGTACAGTGGTGCAATCATAGCTCACTGTAACCTTGAACTCCTAGACTCAAGCAATCGTCCCACCTCAGCCTCTCAAGTAGCTGAGACTACAGGTGTACACCACCACACCTGACTGATTTTTTAAAAATATTTTTTAAAGACAGAATCTTGCTATGTTGCCCAGGCTGGTCTCAAACTCTTGGCCTCAAGCAGTCCTCCCATTTTGGTCTCCCAACCCACTGGGATGATAGGCATGAATCACCATTCCTGGCCCATACTTTATTGTTGCGTATTGTTTATTTGCATGCCTCATACTTTTTTGGTTTAAATTGTACATTTAAAATAATATAAATGTGGCAGCTCTGAAAGCAGATCCACCTCCCATCCTCCAGGATTTGCTATTGTTGTTGATTATTGGTGGTGATAGTGCTTCTTTGTTTAGTGGCTTTCTTAAAATCTGTAAAATATTTAGGCTTTGTTATGTGTGCCCACTGAAGTCTCTGCTCAGCTGGTTTAGTAGTCAGCTAATTATTAGAGATTTCCTTAAATGTACAGAAGCAATAAGTTTCCAATCTTTCCTAAGAACAGAAGTTTGCAAGTTCAAGCACATGATCAACGCTCAGGCAACTAGCTTTCATCTCTGCCTTAGCCTTCATCTCTGCTTTCACCAAGCTGTAGAGTCAGTCATAGGGTGAGCTTAGGAACTTCTTGGGACTATCTGGGCTTGTGGACAGCCTTATACATATTCGTGACTATATTAGTCAATTCTCACACCACTAATAAAGACATACCCGGGACTGGGTAATTTATAAGGAAAAGAGGTTTAATGGACTCACAGTTCCACATGGCTGGGGAGGCCTCACCGTCATGGCAGAAGGCGAAGGAGGAGCAAAGTCTTCTTACATGGCAGCAGACAAGAGATAGCATGTGCAGGGGAACTCCCCTTTATAAAACCATCAGATTTCATGAGACTTACTATCACGAGAACAGCATGGAAAGACCTGCACCCATGATTTGATTACCTACCACTGGGTCCCTTCCACAACACGTGGGAATTATGTGCATTACAATTGAAGATGAGATTTGGGTGGGGACACAGCCAAACCATATCAGTGACCTTCCAGATTCCAAGGACCGTGTCATAGCTTTTCAGAGCCTTTTGTGGAAATCGTATTCCCCAACTTTTCCTCAAGTTTCTTGATCAACTTCTTATTTGTTCGACTGTTATCACTGCTTCAGGTGACTGCAGTGTTAAACAATTGTCATTAATTGTTTTTCACAAGCACCCCCTGGAGTGAAGAGTGTTTGCATGAATGAGGTCTGAGTCAGGTCAAATAGCAACAAGCTCGTGAAGAGGTTTTTCTGGGACCTGCTAGACAGGTCGCTTAGCGATGTTTCTCTGAGAAAGGTGTTTTGGGGAAGATGTAGAGATCTACATTGGAATGCCATGTTTAGTTCCATGTGTCAGACTTGAGGAAGGTTGTTCCCTCCTGTGGTGCTACACAGCTGGTTTTCATGTGATTGTATAGATGAGGAGACAAAGATGGAAATAGAGCAATTTAAAATATCACAAAACTTGCTGTTTTTACTGAGGTTCAGCCATTTGTCTTTAATAAATGCAGCTCAGATTGTTGCAGAACTTAGATTAATTTCTGGAATTGTGAAAAAGTTGATTTTGACCATTTTTTACCACTGTTCTTGTTGCTTTTGTGAAGGAATGGCTCTTTGGAAGTTCTTAACCCTCCTACCCCACCCCAACCCCCTTTGATGTTGATGGCATTCACCAGGACACTTTAGAGAGTAGACACTATTAACAGTTATGCCAGTATACCAGGTACAAGCGAGGACAGTCCCAGGCCAACTGGAACATATAGCAACCATTCCATAGGTACATTTGAGTTGTTCCCAGGTGTTAAGGATCACAAGCAATGTTGTTGTGAGCACTCTTGTACCTGTTCTCAGGTTATGTTTGTCTACATTTCTGTTGGACAAACACATATACCTAGGAGTGGCATTGCAGGGTCATGGGTTAGGCACATATTCAGGATATGCCAAACAGTTTTCAAAATGATTAATGTAATTTATACTCTCATTAGCAGCCTAGGAGAATTCTAGTTATTCCTCATCTTTGCAAACTTGATATTCAGATTTTAAAAAATCCTTCTTAAGATATTAATATGAAATTGAGCACATATTCATGCGCTTAATGACCATTTCAATATCATCTTTTGTGAAGTGCTTATTTTACTCCCTTGTCCATTTTTTTCCCATCAGAGTTTCTTTGTTAATGATTTATGGCAGCTCTTTGTGTATTTTATATATCATTGCTGTTGATTATATTCATTGCAAGTATCTTTTTCTACTCTGTAGCTTGCTTTTTACTCTCTTAAAGGTGTCGTTTGTTGCAGTGAAACTTAATTGTAACCCATTCTCACTTCTTAAGCCTTCCTTAATGGGTAATGCTTTGAGTATCTTATTTTTTAAATCTACATGCTATAATGTCATGAAAATTTTCTTGTATATATGTTATAAATAATTGTTTTGGCTGGGCATGGTGGCTCATGCCTGTAATCTCAGCACTTTGGGGGGCCAAGGCAGGCAGATCACTGAGCCCAGGAGGTTGTGACCAGCCTGGACAACATGGAAAGACCCTGTCTCTACCAAAAAATAAAAATAAAAAAAATTAGCTGGACACAATGGCATGTACCTGTAGTCCCAGCTAGTTGAGAGGCTGAGGTGGGAGGATCACTTGCACCAAGGAGGTCAAGGCTGCAGTGAGCTGTGGTTGCGCCATTGCATTCCAGCCTGGGTGGCAGAGCGAGACCCTATCTAAAAAAAAAAAAAAATTGTTTTTCTGCATCTGACATAGTTTTTAATTGTTAATTGGAAATCTTGCAAATGAAGAAATGTCTAACTATCTGACAGCAACAGTAACATTATTATGAGATTGGTGGCTATGGTTTACTTAGCCCTTATTGTATACCACCATCTTAATGTGAGTCACATGTAATTCTTAGAGCAGTAGTTAGTTGGATTATGTATCCACATTTTAATCCATTGATGTGTGTTGTATACCCCATTTGTTGAAGTCAAGGCTTACAAAAGCTAGTAATTGGACCCAAACTCAACTCAAATCAAGCCTATGTTTCTCCAAAGCCTTTTATTGTCTGAGTATACTATTTGTCCTATTACTATTGACCCTAAGAAGAACATGGGCAAGAGTCAGTGGCTACAGTAAAAAGCGACTAGCTTTTTCTCATTCCTACAATTAAGCTACTCATTGGAAATATTTCTAAAGTGAAACCTGATTTTGGTTATTCTTGCCTTACTACATAGGTTAGATGGTTATCAGATGGATTTCAGAAAGGCTTCCTTAAACATTTTTTTAACCCTCAAGTGGAATCAGAAGATTTTCTTTTTCACTTACACATTTCTGATGTGAATTCCTTTTGAAAGGACCTTCATGGCCATAAAATTACTAGTAGAATGTAAATACCCAATAGATCACATGAAGTAAACTTTCTTGTATGTGACAATATAAGATCTTGTTTTTGAAAACCTTTGTGTCTTCTTGCTATGGTGAAATCTTTATGCTGTTTATGAGGGATAGAGCACAAAATGAAACTTTTGAAGGAAATTACTGCTGTTTGGATACCATGAAGGCATTCTCTGCCTTCTGCTTATTATAAATCCATGTAACTCTGGAGCAGCCGCATCAGAATGAAACCTGTTTGTGTAGGGGTGAGGCTAAAGCACAGGCGATCAGCCATGATTATGGAAGTAATTTGTAGGTTATTCCAGCCCCGGGGCTCAATTCAGTGCACACAGTTTCCAGAGCCTGTGTGCTGCTGATTCGACACTGTTACTCAAATACCCACAGATGCACCCATGGAAAGGAGATTCATGTTACCAACAAAAGTAGAAAATGAATTTAAATGTGTGAGGCCGGGGGAAAGTGGGAATGAGCAGGAATTTTGGAGTCATGTATATGGAAGAAGTGCTATGCTGTCTGCACTATTTTAATTTAAGCTCCTTCCTTCAACTTGAAGCCAGAGACAGTACCTACCACCTACAAAGTACAACTTCCTATTGGGCCTTCATTCATTCATTACCTTAGGATGTCACATACAATTCCAAAAAGCTCACCCACCTTTAATGGTAACATATCCTAATATTAGCTATTAATTTGTCCGTTAAATGCCTTGGGAACACAGCTACCAGGCAAATAAGAAAGATGATAGAGTAGAAAATCATATGCAGTTACATATCTAAAGGGGTATAGAAAATGTTATCTCTAGGAATTGATTGCCTTTTCCTTCCATAGAAAGTTTTCTCATCATTTAGAAAGTCACTTGTGCAAGAGTATTGTATGCATATTAAGAAACTCATATGCCATTAAGTTGAGTTGAAGATTAAGTGTGATAATGATGGTAAGTGTCTGACAGATAGCGAACGCTTAACAGTTACCATTTTAGTAACAAAGAAAAAAAGACTAGTTCCATGGGCTCCTCTTAAATAAGCATCTTTACAAAAATTAAGTGTGGCTTCACTGTGAAAAGGCTAAGGTCTTGAGTTTCGTCAGGCTCAAGAGAACTACCTTGGAAGCCATGTCTAGCTGTGTGTGTCAGACTTGAGGAAGGTCATGACCACATGCCCTGGACAAGGGCAGCCAGGTTAGGGAAAAACCTGTAAATCATCTTTCATAAGGAGGTGTCAAGTGGACTTGTGGTAGAAAAGACTTTAATGGGGATTTGGCATCTTGACCCAGTGCCCCTCACAAAGGAGGTGCGGTCCCTGCAAGACCCTGGCCAACAGGTGAGCCTGCCCACTGGGAAGCCTCTCCCGTTCCTGGAGATCTCCCAGCTTTCAACCATCGGTTTTGTTAGGCAGCCCTAAGTCCTAGAAAGTTCTTCATCATGTTGAGATAATATGTTCTTTCTGGTGAGTCTTGCCATTTCTCTTTGTTTCTATATTCACCCCCAGAGTCCTGTGCAAGTTTTCTGCTTATCCTTACTCATCACCTTTTAGATACTTAAAAACAGCTTTCATTTACCTCCTGGCACGTCTCTTTGGGCTACCCTGCCTACGGTTCCCAAGCCATTCTCCGTGTTCTTACTTGTAAGCGTGCCCAGGAGCTCAGCATCCTGTATGAGCCTCTGTGTGGTCTGCCCCATGCAGGCTGCAATGAGGTTCCCATTGTCCTTGTTTCCTCTAAAGTCAATTCCTTTTATTAAAAGCCACATCAAACTGTTGACTCAGACTGAGCTCGTGGTATCTTAAACCCTCAACATCAATTCTTACCCAACAAGGCCTTCCCCATCTTACTTTAATAGATTTTTTTTTTCAAAAACCCAACTCAGAACTTAAATGCACCTCTTTGATATGTTATCCTTGTGGCTTTTATCCTTCTAATAAACTGTTGAAATCCTCTGGGATCCTTATTTGATCTTCCCTGGTGTTTATATTCCTCTTAACTTCACATCATCCACTGATACGACAAGCTGAGTGCGAGGTCTTCGTTCTCTTTGTTGGTTTCCGTGTTGACTTAGTCTGTAGCTAAGTCCTGTTTTCCCCACACCGTAGATTATATCCCTGCCCCTAGCCAGCCACTGTAGAAATATTTACCTTTGATTTTGGCATGGATTAGTTGTGGAGAAGGGCCAACTCTAGGATATGTGGAGCCCCAGGCAAATATTTTTTTATGGAGGCTTTATCTATATAAAGAATTTGGCTCACTCTGGATCGACTGTCAGCACCATTCTGGTGGCCCAGTCTCAAGCAATCTGGTGAAAGAAATACCACACAGTCTGGTGGGTGCAACTCACTAGCCACAGACTCAAGTTCAAGAGCTTCGGGCATCTTTTTGACACTGAATAGCTGGTATAGGGTGAGAGAGCTCCCTGAAGGGGAGAAACCTCCTGAAACCTCCCCTTTCCAGGAGACGGAGGGCAACTTGGAAAATTTCAAGAAAAGCCCTCCAAACTATGGGACCTCCTGAGGTGCAGAGCCCTGGGAGGGGCCCCACTTGCCTACCTCTTAGGAGACTATTAATGGAGAATGTGGATGTTGAAGTGCAAAATGAATATACAAGGCTGGAAATCAGCTAGATTTTATGCCTTCTTGTGGGTGCCTCAGAGGTTTCCCCACACTGCAGAGGTATAATTGTGGTTGAGCTAGATCTTCCTATACAATTTCTATACTGTTATGTATCATACAAATTATGTTACTAACCGTATTCTTCCTTTTCTTACATTAGTTTAAATTTGTATTAAATCAATATCCCAGCATAGTTTAAAAGAATTCAGCTAACATTAAAAGGCTTAAAGTGAAATTATTTTCCTCCTTTTGCCCTCTTCGCCTCATGAGGCTTATTCCCTAGAAGCAACTATACAAAACTACTTTAGCTGATGTTTTGTTTCTTTGTTTTCTTGCATTTGCCCTCATTAACATGTTTATACTGCTGTTTCTAATGGATTTTAGATAATACTTCTATTATGATAGATGAACATTTAGCTGTGTCAGCTATAAATTCTTCTTCTTCATCTTCCCATATAGGTATATGAACATTTAGGATTAAAGCACTAATCAGTGTTATTACATTGTTATGACCATATAAATAGTATTGGCTGCTGAGTCAAGTAGTGTACTGTGATCTTATTTCTTTTCTGTAACAATTTCTTAATTGCTTGTTTTTTTTTCTGTAGTTAATGACTGCTCCCCCTTTTTTTTGAGAAGGCTCATATTGCTTATTTTCCTGGTTATGTGGCAGTGATATTTTCTAAATCTCCAGCGTGTTAGCTTGTTCATCAGTGATGTTTTCCTTTGAAGCCTGCCCTCCCCTGGCACATTGTCCTGCTCCCATATGGCTGCTCTCCGGGCCTCATGTACAACAGCCTCCCTAGAATTACCAGCTGCTTCGTTTTCATGAAAATAACCTGTAGTAACTTCCTATAAAATGATGCATATTTAAAAAGTCTTCATTCTACATTTTACTTGCATAATATTTGAGTAATTTGGAATTTTGGCTTGGAGATCATTTCCCCTTGGTTTAATTATTTTCTGATAATGTTCCCATTTCTGATTAGCATGTTTGTATTTTATTTTCTTTTTTTCTCTTTAGCATCATTTCCTTATCACTGGTGTTCTGATCCTTTTTTAGTATATATGCTGCCAAAGCAAGCACAATTTCTTTTCTTTTTCTTTTCTTTTTTTTTTTTGGAGATAGGGTCTCACTCTGTCGCCCAGGCTGGAGTGCAGCCTCAGCCTCCCAAGGCTCAGATGGTTCTCCCACCTCAGCCTCTCAAATAGCTGGGATGACAGGTGCACACCACCAAGCTTTGCTAATTTTTGTGGTTTTTATAGAGACGGGGTTTTGCCGTGTTGCCTAGGCTGGTCTTGAACTCCTGGGGTCAAGTGATCCACGTGCCTCGGCTTCCCGAAGTGCTGGGATTACAGGTTTAAGCCACTGCACCTTGCTGGTGTTCTGATCCTTCATAGTGATTTCCTTCTATTGACATTTTAATTTTGTTTTTTTTTTTTAAAATTCCTGAAAGAAGCTTTCTCTCTCTCCTTCCCTTCATCCCTCCCTCCCTTCCTTACTTCCTTCCTTCCCCACCTCCTCTCTCCCTTCCTCCTTCCCTCCCTCCCTCCCTTCCCCTCTCCTGCTTTCTTTTCAAGCTCATTGTTCCTTTTTATTGTAACCTGTACTTTTCATTCACTTGTTTATAGCTTTAGATTCCCTTGCATCTCCAAGGGTTGTGTAGATTTTAGGGAAGCTTTCTCTGCTTCAGGCATGGCTTCTCCTTTCTCCTAGTACATTTTCTCCTGTGTGCTTTAGTCTCTGCCTTTCATGCTGGGGGCTTTCAGCAAATGTCTGGTGATCCTTGACTGGTCAGATTTACATGGGAGATACGAAAAAGCTGCTTATGTCATCTGTGCACATTAGAAGTACTGGGACCTTTCATAGCATGGACAGATAGTAAACGGCCTTGTGGAGAGACTTCGGTTGACAGTATTTGTGAGTCTTTTCTTGGAGGCGACTGAGCTTTGCCAGAGATGAATCCTGCCACTGCCCTCCATCAGGCAGGCTGCCATCTGTTTGCCTCTTTGCAGCACAAGGCCCCTATTTTCCTTGTGTCTGTCTTCCTGGAGTCCAGAGTTTCCCTTCTTTTCCAAAGAATGAACCTGGCATGGGTGAGGGTGAGAGGGATCCATTATATCACTATTTTCAGTGGGGAAGGGAAACCTTAAATTTAAAGTTGTCTTCTTTTTTTTTTTTTTTTGAGACGGAGTCTCGCTCTTGTTGCCCAGGCTGGAGTGCAGTGGCGCCATCTTGGCTCACTGCATCCTCTGCCTCCTAGGTTTGAGCAATTCTCCTGCCTCAGCCTCCCGAGTAGCTTAGATTACAGGCATGCACCACCACACCTGGCTAATTTTGTATTTTTAGTAGAGATGGACTTTCACCATGTTGGTCAGGATGGTCTTGAACTCCTGATCTCAAGTGATCTCACCTCAGCCTCCCAAAGTGCTGGGATTACAGGCCTGAGCCATCATGGCCTGGCCTTAAGTTCTCTTTACAGATATTAAAAATAATAGCTTAAATAAGTCTTCTATAAACAAAATATGATGAGTATAGAATCAACAAGAAAAAAGCCTTTTCAGAATTCACACTGGAGCTTTATTCCTATCTAGCCTCTTAAAAAAGGTAACTTTCTTTTTTTTCTTTTAAAATGAAAGCGTTTGACCTACTTTACAATTATTCTTGTGCTTCTATAAACTTGAATTATCTAAAATTTTAGTTTCCTAGATTTGGCATATATTCCCTAGTATTTCTCGTGTTTAAAATGAATTTCCCTTTTCCTGCCACTTACGTAAACCATTGATTATCTGAAATCACCAAGTGTCCTCCATGCCGTTGGATAATTGAAGCTGGATCTATTTAAATACATAATGAAGCCCTGAGCTTCATCTTATCTCTGCACTCAAAGGGGCTGTTATGCAAAATGCATTTTTTTGCTGATTATATTTGTCTGTTGGCAAGAACTTTGCTTATTCCCTTCACTGAACTGTATACAGTATTTATAGCATCTCCAGAAGGCAAAGGAAGAATCACAGAATTCACTTTCTCTTTACCTGTCTGCTGTTGTTTGTTTAATGGAAGGTGATTTGTGGTTAGCAAGTTGAGAGGGCACCATTGGGTGGTCTCTCCTTCCTGCCTTCTTGGCCTCTGGATTCTGATGAAGGGACCCATCATGAATCTGATGTCCCTAACTAACCTTGCCCGGTTCAAGAAGGGGAGGCAAGGTTAGTGGCTTCGGATGGCTTTTTCTAGCATGTCAGAATTTAAATCCTGGAGAGACCTTGAGGAACAACATTGTGTCAGGTCAGGAGTCCACTGTGAGCAGTTGAGGTGTTAAGCCAGTAAATGGTCATGAAATGTTGCAAGACTTTTCTCCACCCAACTAGCTTTTGAAAGCAGTCAGTGGAGAGTTTGTCTCCTCTTGTGGACACATAGCTCCCTGTGTGCCGCTGCAAAGGGACAAACTTGCAGAAAAGCTCATTTATTGAATTGTCCTTCTGAGAAATTGATTTGGCTTCATGATAGAGAATGGTAGGGACTGTCGTTTTATTTAGACAAGACAGTGGGAGCAAAAGTTCTCTCTAATGGAACTGCCTTCAGCCATTGACAGGTTTTTTAAAAGTTTGGGGGGCTGAGGCATACTTAATAGTTGAAAGGGCTGATGGCTAAGTGTTTCATACAGCTGTCATCACACGTTTCTATATATGTTTCTCTAGGTTTTGGGGATTGTTATGCTTTTTCTCTTTTTATTTTATAATTATTTTTTCTTTTAAATTGAGGTACACCACACATAAAATTTACCATCTAGCCATTTTTAAGTGGACAGTTGAGTGGCGTTAAGTACATTTACACTGTTGTGCAACTATCACCATTATTCATCGCCAGAACTTTTTTTTTTTTTTTTTCAGATGGAGTCTCTCTCTGTTGCCCAGGCTGGAGTACAGTGGCATAATCTCGGCTCACTACAACCTCCACCTCCTGGGTTCAAGCGATTCTTGTGCCGCAGCCTCCCGAGTAGCTAGGACTACAGGCATGTGCCACCATGCCCAGCCAATTTTTGTATTGTTAGTAGAGACAGGGTTTCACCATGCTTAGGCTGGTCTCGAACTCCTGGCCTCAAGTGATTCGCCCACCTTGGCCTCCCAAAGTGCTAGGACTACAGGCATGAACCATTCCACCCGGCCCATAACTCTTTTTCATCATGCAAAGCTTAAACACAGTCCCCATTACATAACAACATTCCATACCCCCTTCACTCCGGCCCATAGCAACCACTGTCTTTCTTTATAAGTTCCAGGACAGCTGCTTTGTCAAAATTAAATATATACTGTTCACAGGGTGTTTAACTTTGGTCAGCTTCCTTCATTTTTACTTCTTAATTGGAAGACAAACGTGAACTCTCTGACATCAGAATGGATTGTGCTGCTATTGGCTGAATTTGGCTGGGGTCCTCACGGGGGGAATAAGACCCACTTTCATTAAATAAGGAGAGCAAAAGGCTGCTGTTCCACAGAACATATCAGATTGTGGTCTTTGTTGGGATTCTGAGCGCACTACACAGACTCCGTTATTTTTGGGGCATCCCCTGTTTTGCAGTGGAATTCTTACTTTGCTGGTAGATCAGTCAGGATGGGTAGAATTAGGCTGAAGTAAGGAGCACTTAAATCTCAGTGGCTTATCATGCTTTCTCCTTCCTGGCATGATGGAGGCTGGCTCCAGAGCCGTACTCATCCTAGACTCTTATGGATCCAGGCAGACAGAAGCTCTCTCTTGACACCGTGCTTCTGTGACTGTGGCAAAGGGGCAAGAATGGGGCGAATCAGGCTTTTGTTGAGTAGTGACGTCACTTCTACTCACATTTTACTGGCCAAAGCCAAGTGCCATGGCCATGCCTGGCTTCAGAGGGGGCCAGAAAGTTCTATTCTCCCATATTCCTAGAATGCAAAGAGCTCAAAATATTGAATGGTCATGTCTGTAATCCCAGCACTTTGGGAGGCCAAGGCAGGGTGATCACCTGAGGTCAGGAGTTTAGGACCACCCTGGCCAACATGGTGAAACCCCTCTCTACTAAAAATACAAAAATTACCTGGGCTTGGTGGTACACGCCTGTAATCCGAGCACTTTGAGGCGGATCACTTGAGGTCAAGAGTTCAAGACCAGACTGGCCAACATGGTGAAACCCTGTCTCTATTAAAAATACAAAAACTAGCTGGGTGTGTGGCTCCCTAGTAGCCTGTAGTCCCAGCTAGGGACTAGGGAGGCTGAGGCAGGAGGACCACTTGAACCCAGGAGGCGGAGGTGGCAGTGAGCTGAGATTGTGCCCAGGCACTCCAGCCTGGGCAACAGAGTGAGATTCTGTCAAAAAAATAATAATAATTATCGAATGGGTAATGCTTGTGACCCTGCAGCCTGGCTTTCAGAGCAATTAACAAGAGCTGGGGGGTCAGGATCAGTATGTCATATTAAATAAGAAAAAAACAGACCCAAAACCTTTTTTTTTTAGGAACAGGGTTGGTGGAGATTGGGATTTATAATAAATGACTGTGTTCTTCCTAATTTTTCTGGGCTTTATTTTTCCTCCATCTGTGAAAAATGGTCATCTGAGTCCCTTCTGGATAAATATTTTTATTTAAATTCTTAAGTTCATAACATATATTCAGCCGAGCTTGCTGTCAGAAATTTCAGATCTTTCTATCCATTGCTCAGGTATTAGGTCAGGGTTGTAGGTATTTCCTTTTCTTACTCCATGAGTTAGGGGGTAAGAGTAGGGGCTGGGAGTTTCTAACTGAGGCAGAGATGAGAGAGGTTTGCCTTGAAGAGATGGACGTGGACCGCCCCTGAGCTTCCACCTGCCAGGTGTTTGTGCAGGAACCATAGCCTCTCCTTAGTGCTGCATGCACCTCTGCAGGGATTGCATCTGGATGCCCACACATTATCCTTTAAAAATGGGTGAAGATGGCTGGGCGCGGTAGCTCACGCTTGTAATCCCAGCACTTTGGGAGGCCAAGGCGGGTGGATCGCCTGAGGTCAGGAGTTCGAGACCAGCCTGGCCAACATGGAGAAACCCCATCTCTACTAAAAGTACAAAAATTAGCTGGGCGTGGTGGCGGGCACCTGTAATTCCAACTGCTCGGGAGGCTGAGGCAGGAGAATCTCTTGAACTCGGGAGGCGGAGGTTGCAGTGAGCTGAGATTGCACTGCTACTGCACTCCAGCCTGGGCGACAGAGAAAGACTCCGTCACAAAGAAAAAAAAAGGGGGGTGAAGACACGAACTCCCCTAAAATCTAAAAGCTCCTCATTTCCACTGAGCCATACAAACAGAATGGAAAGCATGTTTGGGGTCAAGGAACCAGGTTTTTATCAGGTACTACCAGGCACTTGGGAGGACAAAGAAATAAATGGTGGAGAAGGGTGAAGCTTTTTGGAACTTCCTTTTTAGTTTTGTAAGGACAATTTTTAATGAAAACTGGAATATGAGGTATCATATTTTTAGCATAGTTATAGAAAAATTATACTAAAATATTAGGATAATATACCTTGGAAGGATGCTCTTTGAAACTTTCTATGATAGTTTAACATATACACAGAAAAGGCATATTTTGATGGTGTTTAACAAACTGAACACACCCGTGTCGTACACCAGCACCCAGCACCATGTAACCAGCACCCAGATGAAGAAACAGAAGGTGGCCAGCACCCCAGAAACCTTACTGTGCTTCCTACCAGATTCTACCCACTGTGTCTCATCCCACCAAAAAAACCTGCCCTCTCGACTTCTAATAGTGTATATTAGTTTATCTGTGTTGGTGCTTGATATGGTTTGGCTGTGTCCCCACCCAAATCTCATCTTGAATTGTAGTTCCCATAATCCCCACTTGTCGTGGGAGGGACCCATTGGGAGGTAATTGAATCATGGGGGCGGTTACCTCCATGCTGTTCTTGTGATAGTGAGTGAGTTCTCACTAGATCTGATGGTTTTGTAAGGGGCTTTTCCCCCTGCTTTGTTCTGCACTTCTCGCTGCCACCATAAGAAGAAGGATGTTTTTGCATCCCCTTCTGCCATGATTGTAAGTTTCCTGAGGCCTCTTCAGCCATGCTGAACTGTGAGTCAATTAAACTTCTTTCCTTTATAAATTACCCAGTCTTGGATATGTCTTCGTTAGCAGCACGAGAATGGACTAATACAGTACTTTATATAAATAGAATCCTACAGTATATACTGCAGTGCATCTGATTCCTTCCCCAACAAGATGTGTGCAAGATTTATATGTGTTAATCTACAGTTATAGGTCCTTCATTCTTGCTGTATAGTATTTCATTGTGTGATTATCTCACATATTCATCCATTCCCCCATTGGTGGCATCTGGATGGTGTCCAGTTTCACCCATGATTTGCTGCTGGGCATGTTCTTATGTGTATATTTTTGTGTGCATATGAATGCATTTCTCTTGAGTGTGTACCCAGAATGCATTTTCTGGGTCACAGGGTATGCATATTTTCAACTTTAGTAGGTAATATCCAACAGCTTTCTAAAGCAGTTGTACAAGTTTACTTTCCAGCCAGTGGCCAGCAGTGCATAGGAGTTCTGGTTACTCCATATCTTTGCCAACACTGGGTATTTTCATCTTGGAAGTTTTTTTTTTTTTCTTCCTGTTTTTTTTTTTTTTTTTTTTAAGGAAAAATCCTTATCAGATTATTTTTCCTCCTTTTTTAAAAAAAAAAAACAAAGGAGGCCAGGCACGGTGGCTCACACCTGTAATCCCAGCACTTTGGGAGGCTGGCGTGGGCGGATCACGATGTCAAGAGGTTGAGACCATCCTGGGCAACATGGTGAAACCACGTCTCTACTAAAAAAAAAAAATACAAAAATTAGCTGGGTGTGGTGGCACACACCTGTAGTCCCAGCTACTCAGGAGGCTGAGGCAGGAGAATCACTTGAACCCAGGAGGCGGAGGTTGCAGTGAACTGAGATAACTGAGATTGCTGAGATTGCACCACTGCACTCCACAGACTCCGTCTCAAAAAAAAAACAAAAAAAAAGGGAGCTGGGGGTATAACCCCACCTAATGAGATACCCATTTATTGTGAGGCACTGGGAGATCCAATGATCAAGCTTTGTACAGTACACCAGCAGGAGCAAGCTTGGTGCTCTCATTAGATGCAGGAGGGCCTCTCTTTTTCTGTTGGAACTTCAGGGTGATACATAAGGACAAACTATAAGATAATGACCTGCAAAGAGGAGATAACTATAAAATAAAGTGAAGCAAATTTAATCTCATAAATAGACATGCATTTTTTCCCCCTAAGTTTCTCAATCTACAAGTCCTCACCTGTGGCTTCCAGTGTCTTTATCGCCTCTCCTCCTCCCACTCAGTCTTTACAAAGTGATTCCATTGGCTTTGTCAGGTGGTACTTCTGCTGTTTCTTCTTCAGATTGTCTAGCGTATTGAAATCTTCTTTATCCACAGGCAAAATATTTGTTATCCACATAACAACTGCTAGACCAGTTAGGTTTGCCCAGTGGGAGGTGACTTTATTGGCTGACACCATTTTTAATATTTGATGCTGTTTCTTCTGTGGAATACAAAACTGATGAGATTCAGAAATAATAAAGATAAAGTACTATCTTGACTTAAATTCCAGCTGCCAGCCAGCACAGATTCACGTGCTTGTGGGGTCCTGTTAATAGAATGTTGTTTACAAGTGGCTGGGCGAGGTGGGTCACATCTGTAATCCTTGGGAGGCCAAGGCCGGTGGATCACTTGAGGTCAGGAGTGCAAGACCAGCCTAGGCAACATGGTGAAACCCTGTCTCTACTAAAAATATAAAACTTAGCTGGGCCTGGTGGCACACGCCTGTAGTCCCAGCTACTCGGGAGGCTGAGGCATGAGAATTGCTTGAACCTGGGAGGCAGAGGCTGCAGTGAGCCAAGATCGCACCACTGCACTCCAGCCTGGGCGACAGAGCAAGACTCTGTTTCAAAAAAAACAAAAAAACAAAGCAAAAAAACCAGAATTGTATTTACAAGCCATCACTCAAATGAGTTAGAAAGCTAAGAAGGTGCTTCAAAGGAAAAAACAATGAAGTGTTTTTGTGCATGAAAAATGATGTTAGTAGCTCCTTTAGTATTGTAATGGCTGAATAGACTATTTCTTGAGATGGGCTAACTTCTGAGCATTTATTTCACCTCTCTGGGCTTAAGGGAATATCTAGAAAAGTCCAGTATCTCCTCACTTGTAAAAACTCATTGATTGAATTCCTAAAGAATCATTACTAGTGAGTTATCACATATGTGCTGTCTCTTGAAAACTATTCTGACTTTTTGCCTTTCAGAACACCAAGTCACACCAAGCCCACGTAGGTCACTATTGGTGGGTGTTGCTCCGCATTTTCTTAATGCCCTTCTCAAACAGGCCACTTTTAGCACATGGAGTGTTGTTGGGCGGCTGCAATTCTTAGAGGCTCCCGTGGAGTCCCCAGAGACAGTATTTCTTCTGGCTACCTGACCACTTCCCCAACCCTAGTTCTGTCTTGCTGCTTAGCACCAGGATAGGACCTTTGGATTTGGGTTGCATTGGTTCATGAGGGGCAGGGCTGTTGTAGCTTCCTCTGTCAGTAATGTCCCTCAGTCCCACTCATGCCCTGTAACTGACCAATCCTATCTGGACACTGACGTTTGCTTCACAGCAACCCTCCTGAGTAGACACCAAGTTGTCTATGTTAGGAGTATCACTTTCACAAGTGAGTTCAATAAGTACATTGAGTGAGCAGACATGGTGGCTTGATTCAGGACAGCCCTTGAAAGGGAGGAGGGGAGAGTGGGCATCTGACCTGAGACTCACTTTTTGTTACTGATTTCCTGAAGGAAGAAGAGGTCAGGTTAGCCTTATCCATGGGTGTCCAGACCTGTCATCTCTACTCCCAGGCATTGCTTCTCTGGAAATGCTCCAGTTCATTTCTCTTAAGTTCCTAAGAGGTGCCTTTTTCTTCCTGCCCCTTCTTCCTGGTACAGACCACTAGCCAGACGGAGCTTGAAAACTGGATCACCGCCATCCACTCTGCCTGTGCCACTGCGGTCGCGAGGCACCACCACAAGGAAGACACGCTCCGACTCCTGAAATCAGAGATCAAGAAACTGGAACAGAAGATTGACATGGATGAAAAGATGAAGAAAATGGGTGAAATGCAGCTGTCTTCGGTCACTGACTCAAAGAAAAAGAAAACAATATTAGATCAGGTAATCGTTTTTCCATGTTTAGATCCAGACAAAATTGTTAGGTCTCTAAAAGGGTTTTATTTTATTTTATTTTTTGCTGTTTTGGAATCGTGAAACATCATCGGATATCTCCTCGACAGCCTGTCATCCAGGATGCTAAGTTCTTTATTGTGACTGTCAGTGTTCTTCACCCTTTGTTCATAGCTAATTGTTAACAGCTAAACGGAACAATATTACATTGAGTGAAAGACAGAAACCCAATAGAGGAGCCTGGGCCCCCACCAATGATGTGCTGTTCTAGGGGATCTGTGTAATTAGAAAGTTTGCAATTTCATTTCCCATGTTATCAGACTGACTTGGAGTTCTCTTATGGTGGGGACTCATTTCTGACTCCTCAGTAAATTTTGAATTCTTAATTTGGAAAAGGTAACGTACATTCAAAAAATATATCTGATGGGGTGTGGTGGCTCATGCCTGTGATCCCAGCACTTTGGGAGGCTGAGGTGGGCATATTCACTTGAGCCCAGGAGTTCAAGACCAGCCTGGCCAACATGGCAAAACCCTATCTCTACACAAAAAACACAAAAATTAGCTGCAGCTGTAGTCTCAGGAGGCCGAGAGGAGAGGATCGCCTGAGCCTGGGAGGCGGAGGCTGCGGTGGGCCAAGATTGTGCCATTGCACTCCAGCCTGGGTGACAGAGCAAGACTCTCTCTCTATATATGTATATATATCTAGAGATATATCTCTAGATATATCTAGATCTAGATATATAATTGCTTTATATGTGCATAAGTATATTTCATGCTAAACAAAAAAGATTTAGTGAAATGAACGAAGCACATTTTTGCCTGCTATTCAGCTGTCAGTAACAGCCATCTGGTAGTGCTTTGACACTTTGTCCTAATGCTTAGGAAATAATTACATGAATAAATGATATTTGAATCATTGAACAATTGACATGGGCCTTCCACATTTGTCTCCCCCTGGGGTTTCCCTTTGTTACCTGACGTTATATTTTTTTAAATTGAGGCAAAATTCACATAATGTAAAATCAACCATTTTAACACGAACAATTCAGTAACATCGAGTACGTACACAATGTGCTGCAACCACTCCCCCATCTAGCCCTGAAATGGTTAATCTGCCCAAAAGCTAACCCCGTACCTGTGAAGCAGTTGCTCCCCTCTGCCCCCGGCACTCTGTCCTCGTGGATTTGCCTATTCTAGATATTTCGTATGAATGGAATTGCACAGTACATGGCCTTTTGTGTCTGGCTCCTTCCCTGAGCTTCATGTTTTGGAGGTGGATCCACATGGTAGCATACATCAGCACTTCACTCCTGGGTTCTGGCTGAATCGTATTCTGTTGTATGTATACACCCATGGTTTGTTTATTGGCCATTTGTTGATGGACATTCAAGCTGTTTCCACCTTTTGTAACCAGTGCTGCTATGAACATGTGTATACAGTGATATATATATTTTGTTGAAGCAAAAAGGGAGATTTCAACCATTCGTCATTATCTGTACCACTGTCAGCATGAGCCTTCACTCTATGCCAGACCTTGTACTTATGCTTATGTTATCTTTTTCAAACATCCCAACAGCCTAAGGAGATAGGTATTATTTTGCCACTTCGAAAAATGAGGGAATGTCTCAGAGACATGCTACAGTTGGAACTTTGTATTCCAGAGTCTAGGTCTCTACCATCTCATGTTCCACTTCCACCCTGTGTTCCAGGCTACCCTCCTCTTCCCAAAAGCGCTTGGTCGATTGCTTCTAGCCTTTCATTGGTCTCACTTTTCTTTGTATGAAAACCTACCTCTTGTTAAGTCATATAGTTCTATGGTGATGGAAATCTCTCCATTTTTACTTCTTGAGTCTAGAGTTTGTGGCCCAGATCTTGGAGTTGATAAGCCTATCATGTCCCCAGTACGAACTCCAAGATAGGAGGGAACAGAGGAACTTGTCACTCCCTATTTATGATGCTGAATTTATGGCTATAGATCTTTGCAGAAGAAACATAAGTAACTAAGAAACTTAGGTACCTGTTGTTTATTCCTTAGGGTTATAATGAATGCCTTTACTACATGTAGATCTGTACAGGATAAAGATATTAGCATTTGTTTCCCATTTTCTCACTTTTTCTTTTCCCTTGTTTTCACTACCATAGATCTTTGTCTGGGAGCAAAATCTCGAGCAGTTCCAAATGGACCTGTTTCGTTTCCGCTGTTATTTAGCCAGCCTTCAGGGTGGGGAGTTGCCAAACCCCAAAAGGCTTCTTGCTTTTGCAAGTCGACCAACGAAAGTGGCCATGGGCCGCCTTGGAATCTTTTCCGTATCATCGTTTCATGCCCTGGTGAGTAGAAGCTAATGAATTTTTGAAAAACATTAAGCTTGACGCTTAATCCTGAGCAGGAATTGACAAGAGTCTCTTAAGTGTTTTTCGAGCTTTCTGCTCTATGTGGATTTCTGAAATGCCCTCCCTTGGCAGTGGATGCAAATTTCCATTTAAACCTGTCTGAAATATATTGCTTAAGCATCTCTTGATGGGGAGGCCTAAGCTATTGTGCAAAGAAAATGTGAAAGGTACCATCTTCAGCGTTGTTCACGTGTAGTATTTGTTGATAGCTCTTGTCATCTTTAGGCAGTGTCATGTTTGGAACCCAAATACATATTTTTTATATAAACTTTGTGGGAATGGTGAGTGGAGTGCTCACTCTCATACATCAGTGCATTCTCAGGCTGGGCGCAGTGACTCATGCCTGTAATCCCAGCACTTTGGGAGGCCGACGCAGGTGGATCACCTGAGGTCAGGAGTTCGAGACCAACCTGGCCAACATGGTGAAACCCTGTCTCTATTAAGTGTACAAAAATTACCTGGGTGTGGTGGCGTACACCTGTAATCCCAGCTACTCAGGAGGCTGAAGCCTGAGAATCGCTTGAACCTAGGAGGAGGTTGTCACAGTGAGCCAAGATTGCACCACTGTACTCCGGCCTGGGTGACAAAGTGAGACACTGTCTCAAAAAAAAAAAAAAAATATATATACACACACACACACACACACACACACACACACACACACACACACACACACACACATACACCATATATGGAACACAGATCTCTTTGGAGATCTCCATTTCACTTTGTTTTTACCATTGTTTTGATGACCACGAATACCCGATGCATTAGAGCAAGACGAAGAACTCTGTGATTCGCCAGCTGAACATATGCATTGCTTGAGGAAGGGAATTTCCATCTGACCTCTAGGGCGGCAGATTGTATAGTTGTGTTGTGTGTTTATAATCTGTAATTTCATGTACTTGCTAAATTGCGAGCAGCTTTGTGTACTTTTGGCTCCTTCTCAAAAATTGCTGTATGAGTAACATGGTTTTAGTCTATCCAAGTCGACACCCACTTAGAATGTACTGCACCTTAGCACATTTGCTAGGGAATTAAATGTTAAGTCTCAGGTTCCAGAAACTGCTTTGTAAAACCTTAGCTGTGCTGTTCTTCTCTTGCTTTGTCAGCTGTACCCTTCAATTGCATTCAGAGCTATAATTCAGTCAGAGGCGTTTGTATTCTTTATAAATAGATTAGCATCATCATTCAGATAATTAGGGGTAGATTTACATTTTTAAAGAAGTCTTAAACCAATTTCTGGAGTTATTAAAACTGGCATCCTGATTTGTTCTGCTAATTACAGCTCAGCTCTTGGTCTCCCTGGCTACCACCTCTCCATACAGCTATTAAATCCTGTTTTTTCAGTAATGATGGGACAAAGTGCTGTGTTGAATAAACTTACAAAAGGTTTTCAGTTTTTGACTCCGGGTATATTTCTCGGAGACCTGGACACCAATTTCTAACTTAGCCAAATCTCAGTTCGCCTATTCTGCAAAACAAAAACAAAGAAAAAAACTAGGATAGAAATTCTTCTTTATCTCCTTGTCAGAATGTCATCCATTGAGGACGCATTTTTATGAAGGGAACTCGTGATGTCATCGAGGTACCATCTGTATTAATAGCAAACTCTGAGCACCGAAGTGGCTCCCTCCTCTTACTGTACCTTGCTAGATTTTGGAGAAAATAATTTTGCTTTCTCCCTAAAACTCGTATGCTTTCATTATTTTCTTCAAAGCCACTGGGCGCAGCCTCGCTGAGAAAGTTACTGTTTTACTCTTCCGTAATTCATCTTCGGACCCTCTAATTTCCTTCACCTCAATGTCTGTGATGTGTGTGTACTTTTCTTTCACGGGGGTAGGCTATTAAAATTTGGCCAGCTGAAGATGGGGATGGGAGAGTTAGTTACTCTGAGGTGTTTTGGTCCGTGGTTTTAAAGAACGTTGAAGTCCATATGTTCAGCTCTCTGTTCCTTTCTTGGGTTTTTGCTCGCTTTGTCAGTGATACAAGTCTGGGTGTTTCAATATGTTCCTGCAACTTCTCTTTTCTATGAGGGGTTTCATTTCAGCCGGAACAAGTCAGGCGAGCGTGTTGGGTGTCTGTTCCTATTTGTTGCTTTAGCTCCTGTGGAAGATCCCGGGCAGGGAGTTTTGCAGTCTGATTTATTAGGCACTCTTATTTTCTTTCCCTCCCCTCCTTGTCATTTGACCCCTGGGATTTCTTTTTCTCCTTGGGGTTGAAACAGTCTTCAATTTAGTCTTTGTCCAGAAATTTTTTTTTCTTCTTTTTAGTGGGGGAGGAGGAAGGAGGAGGTGTGAGGGTAACAGGGCTGGGTAGATTGGGGAGCTACAATTGAAGTAGCATTCACTGAGAAAGCTTCCCATAATGCTGAGTGATTTGCCGTAATTAACTGAAGGGTCCTCGCTGTACTCTTTGAAAGAAGGTTATCATTGTTCTTGTTTGCACAGATGAGCAGAATGATAGAGTAATCAGGTTCAGGCCACAAAGGGAGGCATTGTCTGGGCAAAGATCATTGAGAAACTCTTGAGCTCTGGTCCAGCAGTTCTTCTGCCAGCCCTTTTCTAAATCCCTTTGCTCATTTTGAGTTATTATTGTCTTGGGGATAGTGGTTACTTTTGCAGTTTACAAGGCCCCAAGCAATTTAGAATACTGCTTATAAGAAACTTAAGTAAAGTGTTTGTTAAAACAGACTAAACTAACTAGTCAGCTGATAACTGAGAATATTTATGGGTGTATGAATTTCTCTTTCATGCTCTCTTTGTCCGGAAATCGTAAACTGAAGAGTTTTCTTTTTTCTTTTTTTTTAATTATACTTTAAGTTCTAGGGTACATGTGCGCAACGTGCAGGTTTGTTACATATGTATACATGTGCCATGTTGGTGTGCTGCACCCATTGTTGTCACCATGTTATATAGGATATGCTTTTGCTTTGTGGTATTTATGTATTTATTTGTTCAAGCAACAAATATATGTAAGTGCCTGGCATCCGTCAGTTTTATCCTTGTAATTAGGACTATAGTGAACAGCACAGAGATCCTGTCCTCTTGAAGCTTATATTCTTGTGGGAGAGAAGGGTAAGAAATAAGTAAACAATTAACTAGACACAGTAAGTACAGGTATTGCTGTGTGTATGAAGAAAGCAAACGGTAATATATGTCGACGTATTTATACAGCTGCCTCTATGTATGTGTCACTATTAATGACTGGATTTATTTATAAAATGACTATATGACTGTAAGGCCAAATGGACATTTTTTTCCTCTAGAATTTAAAATTTCTTAACACCATTTATTCAGTGTTGACATAGTCATATGAGCATATGCGTGTCTGCATGTTATAATTTATTCCTTTTACAACCTTTGTTTACCTTTAACTGAGAAAGTGATGAAAATAGAGAAGAGAAAATTTTTACATATTTTACGGTGTGTTTGTCTTGTGATTTTGTTCCCTGTGACACCTCCAGTGTAATCTTAGAATAAGATCTTTCTCATGAAAATTCCCACCAGTGTCTTGGATACCACATTTTTCTATTCCCTGACCTGGGTTTTTTTGTTTTGTTTTTTGTTGTTGTTGTTTTTTTAACGTGCTAAGCTGAGAAAATGCAAAATTAAGACCTCTCAACTCCCTCATCTTCCTATTTTCATTTGGGTCCAAAAACCTTCTCTCTAATACCCTTGTAGAGAAGCTGTTTTGATTCCTGTTTTTAATGTACAGAGGGGTCCCTGCCACCCATGGGGCTTCTGCGGTGTTTACATTGTCAATACTGAAGCCCCAGAGAGGCATGCCTTCCAACCAACACGCTGACTGCTGGGGAGGCCCCTCATGTTACCAACAGTGCCTCATCCCCTGCATTGCTGCCAATTGGCATCTGTCACATCAGGAGTTGCCTGTGTGGGAATCTACAAGTAGGTTCCAAGACATTCACCTCTGGCAACAAAAGAGTGGGTGGAGAAGTTTCATTTCAAGTCTGACTTGCTGTTCCTCCTGCCACTCCCTTTTTTGAAAGGCAAGCCCGTGGGTGGCCCATGGAGACCTTCTGGCAGAAGTTCCCTTAAGTTCCTGGGACTTTGCTTGCCACCTGTAGGATAAAGTTCAAGCCTGAATGTTTTGCCTGTGAGGACTTTCTGGAGTCCTTTTGGAGATTCTACTTGAGCAATTATCCTGGTGACAGATTTACATTTAGGGTGTTCCCTTGTGAAATGCTTCTCTGGGATCGCGCCACTGGACCCCAGCCTGGGCGACAGAGCGAGACTCTGTCTCAAAAAAAAAAAAAAAGAAATGCTTCTCTGGGTTTCTGGCACATTGTAATACCTCGACAGAGTTTAGCTTTTGTTTAACAAAAAAATACAAGTTTTCTTTCCCATTTACTTAAACATAGGACATGTAAGTGATGCAAGTCTGGTAAGGTGCCTTCATCTTCCGTGAGCCCGGTCCCTTCTGTCTTGTTATTCTGCCATCCTTGAAAAGACTTAGGTAGGGACATCCTAGACCACACCACAGACCTTCCTTTTATCAGGAAAAAGAAAACAGATAGGATAGCGGAAAGGATAACAGCAAGCCCCCTCCCATTGAGCACAGTTCCTGGAAGTTGTAAATAGTTTTTTTGCTTATATGCCACTTAAGCCCAATCCATGCCCTACTGCAAGGAAAATAAGTCATCTTGGACTTAGTGGCTGCATGCTCACTTACATTTGAGATTCCCCTCCCCCCGCCTTTTTTTTTTTGAGAAAGAGTTTCACTCTGTCGCCCAGGCTAGAGTGCAGTGGCGTGATCTCAGCTCACTGCAACCTCCACCTTCTGAGTTCAGGCAATTCTTCTGTCTTGACTTCCCAAGTAGCTAGGATTACAGGTGCCTGTCACCGCACCCAGCTGATTTTTGTATTTTTTAGTAAAGACGAGGTTTCACCATGTTGGCCAGGCTGGTCTCGAACTCCTGACCTCAGGTGATCTGCCTGCATCTGCCTCCTAAAGTGCTGGGATTACAGGCATGAGCCACCGCACCTGGCCTACGTTTGAGATTTTTCTGACTAAGTTGGAATAGAGAATGGATATTGGGGGCCAATGATCACTTGTCTGATTTTAAAACATGATTTTATATATCCTAAGAAAACAAAATAGTAGAGATTGGTAATTTTAGATTTAACCTGGAAACCCAGGAACCAAAATCTGTTTTTCCACTATTGTTGCTGACGCTTGAGCACCATTTTTCAATAGAATGCAGAAACAGCTCTGTAGCATTTGGAGAGAAAGCCTGGCTCATTTCCCTTGCTGTAGTTCAAGCCTATGACCAGAAGGACATGTCATTTTTGGAAACAGAACATATATATTTTATTCCTATATCACGTATTTTTGCTGATGATTTCAAACAAGGATTGAATTTGCCAACTTTTCATTTCCATTCTGAATCCGTGAAGGGCTCTCAAAGTCCCAATATGTCTAGGTCATGGATTGAATACTTTAGGCATTGGGGTCAGGGTTGGCTGGCATGATGGAGGAGGGTTTTTTGAAGGGTGGGACTTACGAGGACCTCAAGGCACAAGTGGGTGGTCCTGATGCATCTCCCTTGTGGCTGCTTGTCCTTGCCATCCTCAGGTGGCAGCACGTACTGGTGAAACTGGAGTGAGAAGACGTACTCAGGCCATGTCCAGATCCGCGAGCAAGCGAAGGAGCAGGTTTTCTTCTCTGTGGGGTCTGGATACTACCTCCAAAAAGAAGCAGGGACGCCCAAGCATCAATCAGGTAGGTTCCAGAGCAGATGAAAAGCGAGACCGCGCAGATCGCTTCTGTGGCCACCTCAATTTGGGATGTGTGTGTTTCTTTAGTGAGGCTGTGTTATTTAAAATCAACTAGTTGGCACAAAGAAGCTAGCTGTGGTAGACACTTTTAATAGATAATGCATACCCATAACATTGAACTCTGCTATTAGTCTATCACCAAGCTTCAGTTTCCCACCTGCATCCTTTCCAAACCCTCATTAATTACAGACCTACTCAAAGCGCACAATTCACCCTGAGTCTTCAGGAAAAAGCAGGGCTCTGCAATGAAGCCAAGTGCAGTTCTTTTTTTTTTTTTTTTGAGACGGAGTCTTGCTCTGTCACCAGGCTGGAGTGCGGTGGCACAATCTTGGCTCACTGCAACCTCTACCTCCCTGGTTCAAGTGATTCTTCTGCCTCAGCCTCCCGAGTAACTGGGACTACAGGCACCTGCCACCACACCCAGCTAATTTTGTGTTTTTAGTACAGACGGGGTTTCACCGTATTGGCCAGGCTGGTCTTGAGCTCCTGACCTCGTGATCCACCCACCTCAGCTTCCCCAAGTGCTGGGATTACAGGCGTGAGCCACTGCACCCGGCCATGCAGAGTCTTTTTAAGCTGCCTCTGGCACTGGATGAAAGGCAGCCTCCAGGGAAATCTGATTATTCTCTGCCCTTTACTTTTTGGAGCTGACATTAAATGGGCAGATCCTCTGCTTGCTGGAATGAGGAGCCAGGAGTCTGACAGTGCTCGCCCACTGCCACAGCCCCCTTCTGCTCAGGTCCAGGGGCTGGAATGGGATCTTGGTATGTCATGAGGGCGCAACAGAGCCTGGTGCCATGACGAGTGTCTGCTGACCATGTACAACTGCCCAATTCTTGCCCATTAATTTGACTTCTTCACTCTCCAAGGCCAGTCTCCTGCTGGGGTTACTTCCAGGAAGCTCACTGTTGTTATTGTCTTCCTTGTCCTTTGGCTTTGAGAAATGAGTAGCTGCAGAACTGCTTGTTTAGATTTCAGGGACTAAAGGAACCATGAGCATCTGTAGTCTTTCGGAAGAAGAATGTCCAGTTTGTGGGCTACAGTGGCTGGAAAGTTAGGCCTTCGGCATTTTGGAGGTCATGACTAAGACTGCTAGTTTGACCTATTCACCCCGTGCCCTTATGCAAAGTGAGAAGACGTCATCAACTGACTTGATAGAATGATCTCTCCTTGTTTGCTCTGACAGTTCCAGCCGTTAATTTACTTAAGAAATGAATTTTAGAGAAGAGATTAGTCCTGAAAGCTGATGCACTGAGTCCCTTAGCTGACTGTGATACTCATTGGTTTTTTTAGTTTTGTTTTGTTTGTGATAGAGTCTCGCTCTGTCATTCAGGATGGAGTGCAGTGGTGCAATCTCAGCTCACTGCACCCTCTGCCTCCCAGTTCAAGGGATTCTCCTGCCTCAGCCTCCTGAGTAACTGGGATTACAGGCACTCATCAGCACGCGCAGCTAATAGCTAATTATTTTTATATTTTTAGTAGAGATGGGGTTTCACCATGTTGGCCAGGCTGGTCTCGAACTCTTGACCTCAAGTGATCTGCCCACTTCGGCCTCCCAAAGTGCTGGGATTATAGACGTGGGCCACCGTGCCTGACTGATACTCACTGTTTTAATGTGGCATTTCCCTATCCTTGATGGAACCTGCAGAGAGCAGATGAGCAAATGCTAAGCAAGTGTGAGACTGAAGCAGTTTCGCAGTTTGTCCTGTGATCTTTGGGGAGAGCAGATCATCCAACTTGCTTCCATGGGTTTTGCTTTTATGTAAATCTAAAGAAAAAACTGTGGAGGAAAGTCAACATTTCATCAGAAAAATAACATAAGAGACTTGATAGTTCTCAGTTAAAACCTGCAAAAGGAGGACATGAACGATCAGCATTTCTCTTCTTTTTTTTTTTTTTTTTTTTTTTTTTGAGACAGAGTCTCACTCTTTGCCCATGCTGGCGTGCAATGGCATGATCTCAGCTCACTGCAATCTCCGCCTCCCGGGTTCAAGCGATTCTCTTGCCTCAGCCTCCTGAGCAGCTGGGATTACAGGCGCCCACCACCACGCCTGGCTAACTTTTGTGTTTTTAGTAGAGACAGGGTTTTACCATGTTAGTCAGGATGGTCTCGAACTCCTGACCCTGTGATCTGCCCGCTTTGGCCTCCCAAAGTGCTGGGATTATAGGCATGAGCCACAGCGCCTGGCCCATTTCTCTTCTTCTTTTGGGAGGTGGTGGTGTCATTGTGTATGTATCTTCAGCCCACTGCTTCTGGACTTCACAGTTTGGACTTGTTTTCTAGCAAAACCCTTTCTTCATGTGCATCTGCTTGATTGGCAACAGGTTATGTTACCGCCCATTTCTACTGAAAGATATGACTGAATTTAAATGAATTCAAGAGAACGTTTTAACATTTTTCTAAAATCAAAGCACAATGTAATGTCTTAGAAACAATTCTTGTAATTGTTTTCTTAAAGTATGAGTTTTTAAGAACCTTTTGCTTAGCCATAAACATACCAGTAGAAATTTAGTCATTAATTCTGTAATTTGAAATGGACAAAAACTACGTCTTTTGGCCAGGGGTGGTGGCTCATGCCTGTAATCCTAGCACTTTAGGAGGCCAAGGTGGGAGGATTCTTTGACGCCAGGACGCTTTGAGACCAGCCTGGGCAACACAGCAGCACCCTATCTCTACCGAAAAAAAGTTAAAAACATTGTGTGTTTTTGTATGTTTTATTTGCATGGAGGAAAGGCTTTTTCTTAATTGTGTACATTATCCTGATACTACATTCTTGTTTTAGGGATAATCACAAAATTCCTCATATCCATGAGTTTCCTTACCTAGTGACATTGTTACCCTATTCTAGTTTTCATGGTATCTTTAAGTTAGCAGGATTGATTACATTTCAAGGAGGAGACAATTTTCTTTTTTTTAATTAAAAAAACCCCTATGTTGCCATGTTGAGGTAAAAAAAACTGTAATATTCTCGCATTCTACTTAAGAAAGTATTACAAAGCAAGGAGATTTTTACCTATAAGTATCTGGTCGGGTATATGAGGCTATAGGAGAAATGCTTCGTTGTGAGTTTATCTAGCTCATTGCTTTTGCTAGTTTCTTTTCTTTTCTTTTTCTTCTTCTTCTTTTTTTTTTTTTGATGCAAGGTGTCAGTCTGTTGCCCAGTCTGGAGTACAGTGGTGTGGTCTCAGCTCACTGCAACCTTGACCTCCAGGGCTCAAGTGATCCTCCCACCTCAGCTTCCCAAGTAGCTGGGACTACAGGAGCATGCCACTATGCATGGCTAATTTTCAAATTTTTTGTAGAGACAGGGTCTCACTCTGTTGAGCAAACTGGTCTCAAACTCCTGGGCCCTAGCAATCCTCCTGCCTCAGCCTCCCAAAGTACTAGGATTACAGATATGAGCCACCACGCCTAGCCTATTGTCTTTCTTTCTTTACTTTTTTTGAGACAAGGTCTCCCTCTATTGCCCAGATTGTAGTGCAGTGACGTGATCTTGTGATCCTCCTGCCTTAGCCTCAGGAGTAGCTGGGACCGCAGGTGCACACCACCATGCCTGGCTAATTTAATGTAATTCTTTTTTTTTTTCTGTAGAGATGGGGTCTAACTATATTGCCCAGGCTGGTCTCAAACTCCTAGGCTCAAGCAGTCCTCCCGCCTCAGCTACCCAAAGTGCTAGGGATTATAGGCATGAGCCACCATGCCCAGCCTATTTTCTTTAAGTAGAGATGAATTATCCAGACTTGAGAGCAAACTTTTTTTTTTCCAACTGTCAAAGATGTAGGGAAGTGATCTAGATAGAGGGATGTGTTTTTCCAGATCTGCTCCCATAAATTATTGTACCTGCTTTGGGATTTGATGTAGGAGTATCTGAACACGTGTGTAAGGTTTCGTCATAGCCATGCCCATTTCTTTCCCCCTTCCTACGTTTTGTTTGCCCTGTTGCCCAGATTCCTTTTTAAGATGGTACTTTTGTATATGCAGGTGTTTGGAGAGGGAACCGAAGCTGTAAAGAAATCTTTAGAGGGAATATTTGATGACATTGTTCCAGATGGCAAGGTAAAAATAAACATGTGTTTTCTTTTCTAAAAGTACCGCAAGTGCATCAACATATACATGGTGCAGGGTTGTCTTGAGCTACTAAAATTAAGTAAACTCAATATTAAAAACTGAAAAGATCAGTTTTTAAAAGTTATGTAATAAGTCAACAAGAGATGGAAAATCATTTTATATTTAAAACTGAGTGGTAGGGGGAATGTTCTCTTGCTGACATAACATTTCCCATACTTACCATTTGATGTGTGAATTTCTAACTAGAATGTAAGAGGAAATTTGGGTTCTGAATAGCTGAATATTTTATGCCGTTGCCAATTTCTTTCCACGTACAACTTCTCTTCCCAAGAGGTGTGTTCTTGCTACCCTCCCTCTCTGCCCACACATGCTGTTTTGCTCCCATTAGTTTCAAAGAACTGTTCCGATAGTGTGTTCTTTAAAAAAAGAAAAACAACAAAAACGCATTTGCCTCCCAAGTCAAGTATTCAATTAAAGATTCGGCTGGGCGCGGTGACTCACACCTGTAATCCCAGCACTTTGGGAGGCCGAGGCGGGTGGATCACGAGGTCAGGAGATCGAGACCATCCTGGCTAACATGGTGAAACCCCGTCTCTACTAAAAATACAAAAAAAAAAAAAAAAAAAAAATTAGCTGGACGCCTGTAGTCCCAGCTACTCGGGAGGCTGAGGCAGCAGAATGGCATGAACCCAGGAGGCAGAGCTTGCAGTGAGTGGAGATGGAGCCACTGCACTCCAGCCTGGACAACAGAGCAAGACACTGTCTCAGAAAAAAAAAAAAAAAAAAAGATTCACAGACTTGGTTCAGCCTTGTGCTTGGATTTAACAGGGACTTTCAAACTGCTCTGATTGAAAGCCCATAAAAATACTGATTTTTTTTTTTAATTGGCCACTTTTTTCAGCCTCTAAATAAATAGACGTCTCTTGTTTTCAAGACCCTGGTAGTGATACTGGGAGCCTGTTTGTGTGGGGGATGTGGGGTGGTCTGATGTTGATAATGTGACCTTGGTGTGATCCTCTGGTTCTCGGGCTCAGAATCAATATGACAGAATTCAGCCCTCAGTTGCCATGCAACCAAGTAGTGTCAGTCATCAGTGGCTCAGCCCCGTGTTGTAGATGGAGCTGAGCTTCAGAATCCAGAGTGCCATGGGGAGTTCTGCTACTAGAGGGGGAAGAGAGAAGAGTGGCCATGGGAAGGCCTTTTCTTTCCTTCATACCCAAACTACTCATGAATGATGCTATCCTGGATATAAAGGCCACTGTCCTTGGAAATACTCATCCATGGCCACTGTCTGAGCATCTGTCTCTGATGAAATTTGAAGAAATTCAGTTTTTGGGCCTATGTGCAATCCAAGCATAGTTTTTGATGTTAACTTGGTCATTTCTGAGGTTGGCCAGTTCATCTTGCATACCATTATTAGTCCACATTTAATACTGAGATATCTTCTCTAGACCACAGAACTTGGAAACTGCCAAAGTTTTTCCATTGGATTTCTGTGTAACATTTTTGGTTTTCCATTTTTCCAAGATACGTCTTTCTCCCACATCCTGGCTAGAATGCCTTGTTCTCAGAGTGTTTCGACGCAAAACTTGGGTTGCTCCAGTGCTAAGGGGCATTTATTTAATGTGGCACACTGGAACAGAGTCTGAATATTCCAATTATAGTTAATGGGATTTAGGTATGTTGGTTGCTTTTTGACAGTTCCTTCCCTGGAGTCCAACTTATCTGCTAAAGCAACTCTGTTCAAAGGCGAGGCTGAAATTATCTTCCCCAGTTGGATTTAGTTTAATGGCTTTTACAAAAACGTTTCCCCGATTCTTGGATCCCATTCTTCTTTTGAATGGAGATTATATTACCACCTCTCAGCCTTCATTGGGAAATTTCTTCCTTCTTGTAATTTGCGGATACCAGCCTTGTTCTTGGTCATCAGTAGATACATATTTACCAACTAGTGGCCTGGTTATAAATCAATAATGAAGGCCTATTACTTAGCATATATTGAGCATCAATATTATGTTTACATTGCTGAAATCGAACATCATTCTTTCCTTGCTTATTTCGCGGGGCTCCTAACATTGTATCAATCTAAGGAACATCCTCTGCTTCATCTGCTTAGCTTGCTTCGGTTTAACCCAGCTGCTAAAGGAGGACTTCCGACCCTTCTCCCACGTTCACAAACTTCATTCCACTCCCTGGTCCTCAGGCAGAGTGATGGAGAGGATACAGTGATGGCAGCAAAGGAGGCTTGTTTTTGCTACATTGTGCCATGAGGTTATCCGTTAAGTTCTTTGACCTCCAGAAAATGGAACTGTCTCTGTCCCCGGGTCGGGTTGTGCTGAAGGTCCAAGGAAAGCACAAAAATGATGCTGTCTATAAATATAAATATGTAGTGCTAAAACATTATCTTTTTGAAAAAAAAATGAATGGGGCTTCATCATTGCCTTGAACTGTGAAGTTCTCATGGCAGATGTGCTTGCTTTAGGAATTCCCTGCTTGAAACTTGAAATGAGTTTGTGGAAGAAATAAGAACCATAAAGCTGAGCTGAATGGTGACTTACTTACTTTCTTTCTTTCTTTCTTTCTTTCTTTCTTTCTTTCTTTCTTTCTTTCTTTCTTTCCCTTCCTTCCTTCCTTCCTTCCTTCCTTCCTTCCTTCCTTCCTTCCTTCCTTCCTTCCTTCCCTCTCTCCCTCCCTCCCTCCCTCTCTCTCTTTCTTTCTTAATTTCTTTCTTTCTTTCTTTCTCTCTCTTTCTTTCTTTCTTTCTTTCTTTCTTTCTTTCTTTCTTTCTTTCTCCTTCCTTCCTTCCTTCCTTCCTTTCTTTCTCTCTCTCTTTCCTTCCTTCCTTTCTTTCTTCCTTTCTTTCTCTCTCTTTCTTTCTTTCTTTCTTTCTCTCTCTCTCTCTTTCTTTCTTTCTTTCTTTTTTCTTTCTTTTCTTCTAAATTTTGATGACCACTTATTCATGCCGTGATCACCTATGGATGCTGTGGGCCAGGTGTGAAGCCTGCCTCACAGCTGAAGTTTGAAATCTCCCCATTGCACCATAAATCTGCTTTCTCAGTAGTTTCTCTCTCTCCAAGGGTTACCCTGCCTCCCACCACTGCCTCCGCTTCTGCCCTGGGCTGTTTTCATGGGAATCGGTGATTCCTGTGTGCAGTCTGGGGATCTAGGGTTGTCAGAGCTCCACTGCTGCTGCCCTGCTAACTTTATTTCTTGTTATAGAGGGAGAAAGAAGTGGTCTTACCTAATGTTCACCAGCACAACCCTGACTGCGACATTTGGGTCCACGAGTATTTCACTCCATCCTGGTTCTGTCTGCCCAATAATCAGCCTGCCCTGACAGTCGTCCGGCCAGGGGACACTGCACGGGACACCCTGGAGCTGATTTGCAAGGTATGGAGCTGCTTTGGGTTGTTTCTCCAAGAAGAGCAGAATGGGGTGTAGGAATCTTCTAAGGCATGTGTGGAAACCCAGAGTTGTGTGGGAGAGGAAGGTGCTTAAAACACACCTCCCTTTCATTTCAGAGCAGCATTGCATTCCTTTGTGATAATATTCATAATTATATTAGTGAATGCTTCACCTTTGGGAGGAGAGGAACTCTTCTCAGTAGCATCTTTCAACGTGTGTGTTTGATAGATTTCTAATGCACATATCACATGCTCATTGCAAACCTTTTAGAAAATCTAGGTGAAGAACACAACAGAAAATTAAGGCCACTCTTATTCACGAAATCCAGAAATAACCATTGCAAAGATTTTGACGTTTGACCATTCATTCTTTTTTCCACACACATGCAGATACATGTGTTCAATGGCATCATATTATGGGTACTGTTCTGTCACCTGCTCTTTAATCAGTAACTGATACACTATGGGCATCTTTAGAATTGGGGAAAATGGAAGGAAATAGAAGTTTGACCTTCATTGGTGGGAAATTCTTCTTTTGTAAACACAGAATTAGCCTTTTTAGAAACATGACAAATGATTGAGCTCCTTTTCTCTACTTTCACCTTAAACCATGGAAGAAATGCCTTGATCTTTTTATTTTTATTTTATTTATTTATTTTTTTTGAGACGGAGTCTCGCTCTGTTGCCCAGGCTGGAGTGCAGTGGCGTGATCTCAGCTCACTGCAAGCTCTGCCTCCCGGGTTCACGCCATTCTCCTGCCTCAGCCTCCCGAGTAGCTGGGACTACAGGTGCCCACCACCACACCCGGCTAATTTTTGTATTTTTAGCAGAGACGGGGTTTCACTGTGTTAGCCAGGATGGTCTCGATATCCTGATCTCATGATCCACCCGCCTCGGCCTCCCAAAGTGCTGGGATTACAGGCGTGAGCCACCGCGCCTGGCCGCCTTCATCTTTTTCAAAGTGAACCTGGTTTCATTTTTCCCCGTGAAGGGCAGCCAGCTGAATAGCCCTGAGTGAGGGGAGAGAGAGGAAAGAATAACTTTACTTGTATGCTTGTTTTTATTTTTACATAATGAGTAGCATTAATAGTTCTATGTCGCAGTCGTATCAGGTCTGAGCCTGAGAAAGAGCTGAGACTTTGCCATTGTACACATGGAGGAAGTGAAGCTCAGAGGGCCTTAGCTACTTGCCTGAACTCACATCACAGTCAGTTGCAAAGGAGAGACTGAGCCCACGTCTGGCTTCTCTACAGCTGTGTGCATCCTGCAGTGCTGGGTGTCCACAAGAACTCTCAGAACCTGGGTTAGTCTTCAGGAAGGAAAATCAGTAAGGCTCAGAAGAATCTAGAATATATTCTTAGGGGAGTGAATTGGTCTTCTTTGGGGCTGTTAACAATAAAAATGAAAAGCTTTTCTATCACAATTTTATCCTAGAAGAAGTTGGATGGGTAAAATGACGTTTTAAAGATCTCATCATTCAACACAATGTTTGTAAATACTGAATGACTTTCAGTACCTCCGCAAGTACCTCAATTTTGTAGTTCTACTATCAGCAATTTTTGTATTTTTAAAAAGCAAATCACAGATGGCTTTTTAAAGAAAAAACATGGCTCTTCATATGAATCAGGGAAATGGACAGTCCAACTCAAATTAGCCTCTTAAAATGTCTTATGTATGTGGAAGAAAAATAGAAGAATCACTTGTTTTGGGCCA
Source organism: Hylobates moloch (assembly GCF_009828535.3). Classification (NCBI taxonomy): domain Eukaryota; kingdom Metazoa; phylum Chordata; class Mammalia; order Primates; family Hylobatidae; genus Hylobates; species Hylobates moloch. Next base: position 14,914,122 of record NW_026652289.1, read on the forward strand.
TAACCAAAGTCAGCCCTGACATGGATGTTAAAAATAAATGATATCACCTCTCCGTGTGCTTTGAATCCTTCATGTATGAGGGTTCTAGCTTTTGGAGATAATGGTATCTCAGTTCACAATTTTTTCATGTTAATTACTTAACAAAATTGGTCTGTAGAGGATTTCTGCATTTCTTTATTTATAATTAGCACAATTCTTTAGAGACCCATTAACATTCTGCAGAGCTGAAGAGTTATTGTCAGATCTGCAGATGAAGGTGTTAAAAGTAGGACTTTCTGGCTTTTTTGTATAAGCCCAACTCTGGAAGGTGTTTCCAGAGGAAAAACATGGCTTTGGAGTATCCTGTGCACATTGGCTTTAAACTCGATCAGGAATCGAAGGTTAAGCCAAAGTTTTCCAATTACCATTAATTGGTGGAAGATTGATCAGTGAGTGAAGCAATGAATGATTGGCCCACTTTACGTGTGTTTCAAGGTTTTGCTTTGGAAAAAACTAGGGGAATGAAGAATAATATTGTCATTGCCAGTTAGAGACCATATCTAGGTAATGTAGTGGACCTGATCCCCTTTAAAGTGTTTATTTCTGTCACCTGAAAGGTTTCCGATGGCATCATTAAGGTACAAAATCCCTTTCTCCAACAGTAAAAGTTAGTCCTGTCCAATTTTCCCTGGGCCTTCTTTCTTTTTACCAAGACACAGAAATAAAAGCAAAGACAACGCGGTGTGGAACAAGCTTCTATCTCATGAGTTTATGCTGGGCACGGTGGCTCACACCTGTAATCCCAGCACTTTGGGAGGCTGAGGAGGGCAGATCACTTGAGGCCAGGAGTTCGAGAGCAGCCTGGCCAACATGGCAAAACCCCATCTGTACTAAAAATACACACACAGAGAAAATCTCATGAGTTTAAAACTGGAAGACTTGTGTGTGCATTTCAGAAATTGATGGTCTTTGGAAAAGCACCCATGTAGGAAAAGTGATATAGTATGCTCAGGGCCAGATGCCTTCTAAAGCTTGCTTCTTCCTTGGAAAACACCTTATTGTAATTAGTGGATCTGATTTTATTCTTAAGAGGGAAGGAGATAATGGGGAAAACAGTGCCCCATGTTATTAACAATCTAATATAATGGCGAATGGTTTTTTTTTCCCCATTGAAAACAAAGATGATTGTAAAAATGCCTGTCTTTTGTTTCATTATTGTTATTCTCAATGTTTGGTGATAGATGCCTTCTCTAATATTTAATAATCAATCTGTTTCTTCTGTCTCCTGCATTCAGCTCATTCTCTTTCCTATTCTATCTGATCCACATCATTTCACATCAGTTTGCCATCTGCCATCTGAGCACCAGTCAAGTTCTGGTATAGTAAATGTTTCAAGATCGTCATTTCATGTACAATTCATGTCAGAGATGTTACTGGAATGATTGTTGCTAACTATAGCAGGTAACCATGTTGGCCTATAGGTTTTGGATATATTCTGATCGTTAACAACTACAAAAATAATTGCAACATATTTTCATTCATTTATACCTACTGATATTATTCACATATGACCATGTGTCAGTTTTATTTCATGCTTTTACTACGTCAGCTATGGCTTTGGATATGCTATAACCATTGGCGTTTAAAGAAAGAAAAGGTTACTTTGAAGGGGAGGGAAAATATCTTTAGAAATTCTACAATAGCACTTTGGTGTGTGTGTGTATGTGGATACATATTTCTGTATGCAGTGACTACATGTTTGTATTTCTGTATGCAGTAATTGCATGTTTGTGTGTCTTCTAGAAGTTTGACTGAAATGGAAGAATATGAAGAGAAATAGAAGAGCAAAACATAATGGATTAGGAGCTCTAAGGCAGTAAATTCTGAGACATGTTATCTATTTTAATTGGTGCAAACTATTTACTGAAAATATCTACATTGTGTTTTGCTGTTTCATCCTTTGAAATAGTCATAGTAATATGTGAATTTAAAAAATTATGCCAACTAAACTAAAAATTGTTGTACTGTAATACTTAGGGTATAATTTGTGGCTGCATTGCCTCAAAATGAATCAAATGCTAAGTAACTTAAGTACATGTACATTGGAAAACAAATTTATACCATTTAAATTTTTTCCTAACTGAATTTTCCTTGAATGTTTTACAAGTCTCAATTTTCTTTTGAATTTTCACTTGAATGTTTTATGTCTAAAGCAAGGCCACACATTTATGTCTATGTCTAAAGCAAGGCCACACGTTTAGAATTACTATGTTTAAATATTCATTAAGGAAATTCCTTTGCACAAAGATGTATTCTGAACATGGTTAGTTGTTTGACTTGCTTTGATATTGACTAACAGGTATCTAAGGAGCATAAAATTCTTCTTGATCGTTCTGAGGATCTGATTTAATTAATTCATTAGGATTTTCTTTTTATGTTAGACCAGCCATGATTAACAAGGGCTCATAATTCAGAAACTTTTACCAAAATAATAAGACACACTGGTATATATTTTGATCCAGTGTCCTGTTTTGAGAGTAACTATTTACGGACCAAAATTAGGGCTCTTAAGTTACAAGTAAGACCATTTTAATTTTCATGTTTGCTGCTTGTGCTGATTTTTATTTTTTAAAGTTATCAAGACATTATTGTAACTTAAAGAAGTTTGAAAAATATGATGGTTGGTGGCAAGAATCTTTTTTTCCTTTTACTTATTTATTTATTTTTTTGAGACAGGGTCTCACTCTATCCCCCTGCTGAAGTACAGTGGTGCAGTCATAGCTCACTGCAGCCTTGCCCTCCCAGGCTCAAGCAATCCTCCCGCCTCAACTTCCTGAGTAGCCTACAGGGACTACAGGCTCACCCCACCATGCGTGGCTAATTTTTGTATTTTTGATACAGACAGGGTTTCACCATGTTACCCAGGCTGGTCAAACTCCAGGGCTCAAGCAACTAGCCCACCTTGGCCTCCCAAAGTGATGGGATTACAGGCACGAGCCACCGCGCCCAGCCAAGAATCATTCTTATTACCATTGCTATATTTATCATTCTTTAGTTCTCTGCAATGCATTACACAATTTAAATGAGGTGCCTTGACATTCTCTGCATGTTTGTATAAATGTTTTCAGTACTGTAGCATTTAGGGGATGCTGGAGTTCTCCGCGGTCCACACCAGGAACACCTTAGGCTATTTGTGCCTGACAGTGGGCTGTCTCTCACACTGAAGTTTCAGGAACCAGAATCTTCTTAGGTGAGGTTGCTGTTTTGGCCTGATTTCTGGAAGACAGTCTGTTTCAGTGGCAGTCTCATTAAGGAGTGCCCACAAAGTGTTTATTAATGATGATGATAAGGTTTCCAAGTGAATTTGTTCCTGTTACTAAGAACCCATGAAATTTCATTTCTTTCCCTTCCGCCTCAGTCGGAAACAGATGGTGAACCAAAATTTTTGCTTCTAATTAAAGATTTCAGTGAGGACCCAGGTAGGTGGGAAGCATTTGCAGCTTCGATCTCTCTTAGGAAAACTTTTCTTGCTCATCACTTCACCCTAAATATTAGTATTTTGTTGTTGTTTATTTATCTTGATGATTCTCCAGCAGTAAGTAGCACACTTAAAAAGTCCCTGTTTTATGTTTCCCTGGGCTTTCGCCTCCAGCCTTATTATCTTTGACATCAACAATCTTGGATCTGTCAGACATTGAGCATCTGGTCTCAAATATAGGCAGTGAAAGGACAAAAGCCAGGTGCACTGGGACGTGTTCGGTGAATGGCATCTGTGTCTGGCACAGCAGGCTGCAAACTATCATATTACTCAGGAGAGGAGAAAGGTGGGGGCTCCCAAGAAGCACTGATAGAAAACTTTATCCTTCTGCTATGTGTTCAGAGCAAACTCATTTCCACTTTCTGGAAATGTGCTTTTGCAAGAATGCAGGTTGCCTGTCCTGCAATATTTAATATTTAAATATTTAAATTATTTATTTAAAATGCTAAACCACTGCTGCCTCACCTCCCACATCTACATAGCTTTTACCTGCAGCTGCAGACACTCCTGAAGACTGCATTTATGTTGTATTAGTTTCTGTATTCTCACTACTGCACACGATATCTGGTGTATCTAAGAGTTCGTTAGGTGTAACTGAATATATATTACTGGAATAATTATTGGAATGCTGTTAGTTTGGCTTTAAAAATATTATTTTGAGGGTGGGGTAAGTAGAAAGAGTACTGAACCAGTTAAAATTAATTTTATTTATTTTGAAATAATTCTCACCTGCAAAGCTTTGAATGTGAAGAGGTTTTATATTTATTTTGTGAAAAATGTCCAATTTGTATAAAAGTAGGGAACAATGTAATAAATTCTCATGTATCTATCACCTAGCATCTGTAATGATCAAATTAAGTTTTATCGATTTACTCACTCCCACCCCCAACTCTTATTTATTTTGGAAGCAAATTCCAGACATTATATAATTTCTATCTATTAGCGCTTTAGGATGTATCTCTAAAAGATAAGGATGCTTAAAAAAATCACTTGGTTTAAACATTTTCTCTCTAGCAATATATTTTCATGTTGCCGTGTAACTTTCGGAAAGCATTTTCTTTTTTCCCTGTATCCTCTTGACGCTCTACTGAGAATGATTTATAAAACCATGTTGGTATTATTACTTATTCCTCAAAATTAATTCAAGGATTACTTTTTAGACAGAAAAAAAAAAATCTGTTGTCCCATCCTGGACCAAAGGAGAAGCCTTGAAAATTTCAATTTTAGAATTGTTTTCTTTGAGCGAGTCATTCAGTGTGTTTCCATAGTTGGACACATGCCTATTAGCACTGCCCCCGGAGGGAGCCTCACTTGGGGAGTATATAAATAAGACTGAAGTCCAAAAGCCTTGTCTTCACACTGACTCGCTTGCAAATGGACTGTTAACAACTGTCCCACTGTCCCCATGTGGTTAAAAAAACAACTTTGCCCGGGCACAGCTTTTTTCTCTCATTGTGAATACAGTATTTTCTTGCCTTTCTTGTTACCCTTTTCTTTAATGACCTATCTATGAAGTTATATTTAAGAACCTTTTTGATCTGCTGTGTTTTGTTGAAAATTTTACCAGTGTTAGAGAGCACAATGAATCAAATAAGGAGACGTGGAGATGTGAGTCCCTTGTTTCCATTGAATCCTACCCTTGATTCCATTGAATCAAGGGTATGATTCCATTGAATCATACCCTTGGAATGTTACCAATGTGTTCAATGAAAGTTATTTTAAAAGTTTGCATTTACGATGCAAACTTTTTAAGAAGTATAGAAACCTTATTATCCCCATTTAGTATCAAATCTCTATTGGGCCGGGCGCAGTGGCTCACACCTGTAATCCCAGCACTTTGGGAGGCCAAGGCGAGTGAATCACCTGAGATCAGGAGTTCAAGACCAGCCTGGCCAATATAGTGAAACCCCATCTCCACTAAAAACACAAAAATCAGCTGGGCGTGGTGGTGGGTGCCTGTAACCCCAGCTCCTCAGGAAGCCGAGGCAGGAGAATCGCTTGAACCCAGGAGGCGAAGGTTGCAGTGAGCCGAGATTGTGCCATTGCACTCCAGGCTGGGCGACAAGAGTGAAACTCCATCTCAAAACAAAACAAAACAAAACAAAAAAACAAACAAAAAAAAACTCTATTGGTCGTGGGAATACCTAATACGTTGGTGGAGAACTAATTATGCCTATTTACTATTGAACAGGCATTTTCTTTCTTTCTTTCTTTTTTTGTCCCAGACACATCAACTGGATCATTCTGCTCATTACCTGCGCCTGAAATTTCTAATAGAAAACAAAATGCAGCACTATGTTCCACAGCCCGAGGAAGACATCTATGAGCTGGTAATGTTATGACTGTTGTCCAAGCACATTTTGTGGCAGATTATCTTCAAATTATGAGTGTTCTTGTGTTAATTGTAGTTGGTGGAGTGGAACGAGTTCAAAAATAAATGAGCTTCATTCATAGCGCTTAAGTTGGTGGAGATGGCCTTACTTAGCTCAGTATTCCAGAGTGGAATGACCACCTTTGTTTACGCACGAAGCACTGCAGTGCTATCATGAAAAATCAAAATCTAGAGCTATCTCTTAGATAGAACTTTAGTCATTATTATAATGCTAGCTTTCCTTGCATTGGCAATCTTTTATTTTATTGTATTTTAGTATTTTTTATTTTGTTGTTTAGAGAGAGGATCTCATTCTGTCACCGAGGCTGGATGGAGTACAGTGGTGTGATCATAGCTCACCTCAACCTTGAACTACTAGGCTTAAGTGATCCTCCTGTGCCAGCCTCCTGAGGAACTGGAACCACAGGCACACAGCTCCATGGCTGACGAACTTTTATTTTAAAATAATTTTTTTTTTTTTTTTTTTGGTAGAGGCAGGATTCTGCTTTGTTGCCCAGGCTGGTCTTGAACTCCTGGGCTCAAGTGATCCTCCCACCTCAGTCTCCCAAAGTGCTGGAATTACAGGCGTGAGCCACTGCGCACGGCCAGTCTTTTATTTTAAATTGGTGACTTAAAAATCAGCTGGTTGTCATTACAGAAAACAGTGCTAACTCTAATTTTGTGTGACATCCGTAGGCATGTTGAAACTGCTGGGTCAAATCTTGTTGGGTGAAAAAAGCTGCCATCTATGTCCTAGTCTTTTGGAACTGTATTTATATAGCTTCTCGGGGACATTTACATATATTTGAGTTTGAACATACTTATGGGACTGGGGTTCTGAATTAGACCTGCTTACTAATCATGTGGAACTGGCCAAGAAAAAAAAAATGAAATGCTAATCCTCAATTTCTAGGATTTTACAAAGATTAGAGATAATATGCTTATTTGGTAAATTACAATGGTTGTTATTGCAATAAGCCCAGTGACAAGCTCTTTGCTCTTTAGCAAAGTGGTGTGTTTGTCAGTTCCAGGAAAGAAACATTTTGGGAGCAAGGCGCCTCTATTTTGGAGTTCCTGTGTTCTCTCTGTACTTAGTCATTCCTCTGGGGGCTCTGACTGCTTGCCATGGATGTGTGAATAACAGTGACTTCAGACAGGGTTTCACTACGGAAAGCGGAACTGAACATTTAAACCCAAGTATTATTCTCTTTTTGGAAAAGGGAAGCATGATTTAAAAATGACTAGGAAATTGTGTTTTTTGTCGACTTTATTGAGGTATACTTTACATTTAAGAAAACTCTCGCCAACTTTAAGGACACAACTCGATGAGTTTTGACAGATGTATGCAGTCTTGTTTCCACTGCTGCCATCATGCTTTGGAACATTTCTGTTACCTGAAAAGTTACCTTGTGCCCCTTTAAGGGCTTTTAAGGAAATAGAAGAGAGGGTGTGCTTTTGTAACACTTTTAGCATGTTATGCAATAGATTATCAAAATAATGAGCCCTTTTTCAACTGTCACTTAAATCAGTAACTGTTCTGTGTTCAGTACATTTAACAGAGAGGGCTGATGTATTCTTTTTTTTTTTTTTGAGACGGAGTCTTGCTCTGTCGCCCAGGCTGGAGTGCAGTGGCGCGATCTCGGCTCACTGCAAGCCCCGCCTCCTGGGTTCACGCCATTCTCCTGCCTCAGCCTCCTGAGTAGCTGGGACTACAGGCGCCCGCCACTGCAACCGGCTAATTTTTTTTGTATTTTTAGAGACGGGGTTTCACCGTGGTCTCGATCTCCTGACCTCGTGATCCACCCGCCTCGGCCTCCCAAAGTGCTGGGATTACAGGCGTGAGCCACCGCGCCCGGCTGCTGATGTATTCTTTTTCTGGCCTGGGGAAAAGGCCAGTCTTGGTGCTGCTGTATGAGTAAAGGAAAGAAAACCCTTTTTTCTTACTTAAAAAAGGGAAGTGCTTTCCTGCTAACACTGGAAGAGTTATTAGATTATATATTTTGCATCTTGGGGTCAATGAATATTTTGCATCCTGAATTACAGGGATCATACCTAACCAGGTTCCATGTTCCTCATATTTTACACATAAGAGGTATAGGTACTTCAGACATAGTTTTTGAAATTATATGGACTCATTTATTATTTTTAAGCCTTGCCCATTGTGTGGTCTCCTTCAACATAGGAAACTAAGGTGTGCCAAGCTTAGTCTGTTTGGATCTACAATTTTTGTATGCAGATAGCTATATATGTATTTTAAAAGAATCTAAAGTACAGGGAGACCATCGTATTATTTCTTGGCCTGTTGCAGAAGGTCTCCAGCCCATAGATCTCTAAGGATGCAAATGCCACAGTCTTGCAAAACCTCTATTTTGACCAAGGTTCTTAACTATTTTGTCCTTTGGATACTTTTGGTAGCCTGGTGGAGCCTCCAGACTCCTTCTCAGAATGATATTTTCAATCGCATAAAATAGAATACATAGGATTATCTGTGCCCTAAATATATTGAAATGGTTCTCAAAAATATTTTTTGAATTATAGGTAATATATTTTCTTATTTATTAGCTCATTAAATTATAAGACTTAATAGGTAGACATAGACCTAATAGCCAGACCATTAAATTACAAGACCTAGCGGTAGATCTAATAGCTACCACTGTTCTGAGGTAACGATGAGCATAAATAATATTTTGAGACATTAGCAGCAGCTAAAACATGATATGAAAATAACTGTGATTTCTATTCGTGATGGAGTCACAGGCACTGCTACTATTACTATGTTTGTTGCCTACCTTCATTTAGGATAAAAGGAAATGCTGATTTTCAGTTTAAGGTTTGTAAACATAAAGATATCACTTTTTTTTTTTTTCTGTGATGAAGTTTTGTTCTGTCACCCAGTCTGGAGTGCAGTGGTGCAATCTTGGCTAACTGCAACCTCCGCCTCCTGGGTTCAAACAACTCCCTGCCTCAGCCTCCTGAGTAGCTGGGATTACAGGCGCCCACCACCACGCCTGGCTAATTTTTGTATTTTTAATAGAGACGGGGTTTCACCATCTTGGCCAGGCTGGTCTTGAACTCCTGACCTCGTGATCCACCTGTCTTGGCCTCCCAAAGTGCTGGGATTACAGGCGTGAGCCGCCGCTCCCAGCCAATATCACTGTTTTTTATCATCCACATTCACACACCACTTGAACTCTATCCATGGGTCCCTGGTTTTGAATCCCTGCTTTAGGCCATTAAGCTGGGCATAGCATCATTCTGAGACAGGGGGTTTCTGAACAGCATTCCTGGATGCTTTTTGAGAGTCTGCAGGTATTCAGTGTCTTGTCCCTTACTGAGTATGCGTCAGACCACACACGGTTAATTGGTTTCCCTGGCTCACCTCCATTTTGATTTTGATGGACATGGGAAGCTTCAAGTGTTACAAGCCATTTCCCTATAAATGACTCATTCATGTATGACTCTCCCAAAATATTGTATTCTATGCCATTGTTTTGTCAAACAGTCTTTAGTACTAAGACCAATAGTTATTAGCAAAAGTATGTACCATATTTTAAAGATCTTTTTGGAGGGTCTAGTATGTTTATTTTGGGGGTCAGGGGATTCTCTTGCTTATGAATGACCAGGAATAGTTAGCCGTTGATTTATCCGCTTTGCTGGTTGTGTTTCTAATAGAAGTAATACCTGTTTAGCCACTTTTTCACGATGACTTGTTTGTTGGGTCTGGTCCATGGAATGATCATATACATGATTGTAGTCTATGGAAGCTCTTTTCAAAAACCCACACTAAATGTGTTTTTTTATAAAGTGACAGGTAGAAATAAAGTTTGCAGAAACGCTGATCAATTTATTTATTCACTCATCCAGCAAATATTTTTTTAATTATTTTTTATTTTTTTGAAATAGAGTCTCATTCTGTTGCCCAGGCTGGAGTGCAGTGGGACAGTCTCGGCTCACTGCAACCTCTGCCTCCTGGGTTCAAGCAATTCTGCTGCCTTAGCCTCCCAAGTAGCTGGGACTACAGTTGCCCCACCACCACACCCAGCTATCATCTAGCAAATTTTTTTTAGCATTTGCATGCCTGGCTCTATTCTAGCTGCTCTAGGCACTGGGGATGCACCAAAACAATTCTGCCCCGGTGGAATCCGTATTCAAGTTTGCAGAAACAAGGAAAAATACATGTGAATGTGTAATATGTCAGGGAATGTTCAAAGCCTGGAGAGACAAGAAGTTGGGGCAAGTAGAGAGAGGGAGATGGCACATCTGCAGTGGGTCTTGTTGCTATTTTATTTTATTTTATTTATTTTTCGTGTTTCTTTTTTTTAATGTGATGTTTGAACAGGGTGAGTGAGTGAAGTGAGGGAGTGGAATCATAGAGGTATTTTGCAGACAAGTGTTCTAGGCTGACCAGGCACGGTGGCTCATGCCTGTAATCCCAGCACTTTGGGAGGCTGAGGCAGGCGGATCCCCTGAGGTCAGGAGTTCGAGACCAGCTTGGCCAACATGCTGAAACTCCGTCTCTGCTAACAGTACAAAAATTAGCCAGGCATGGTGGCACACGCCTATAGTTCCAGCTATTCAGGAAGCTGAGGCAGGAGAATTGCTTGAACCCGGGAGGCGGAGGTTACAGGGAGCCAAGATCGTGCCACTGCACACCAGCCTGGGTGGCAAAGCCAGATTCTGTCTCAAAAAAAAAAAAAAAAAAAAAGTTCTAGGCTGAGAGAACAAAGCTGGCTACGGCCCAGGCAGGGGGAGGGTGGCGATGGTGGAGGTGGCTTACCTGGTGTTTGAGGATTGGTGGAGAGGGCACGAAAGGGGGATGCAGGAGATGGTGGGGAGAGGGAAAAAGGATAGGCCATGTAGAGCCTGAGTGCCGTGGGAAACCCCAGAGAGAAAGGGCATTGTTGGCTTTGAAAGGCTCACTGTGGCAGATGAGTGGCCCATAGGGCATGAGAGGATGAGCAACCAGGGCCCATAGGAGGCTGTACAGAGTCATCGTCAGGCAAGAGCGTGACGGTGGCTCAGACCAAGCCACCCAAAGGAGACAGAGGAAGAAACGATCCTGATTTTGTGAGAACTCAAGAGTCCTAGGTAAGCAATTTGTTTCTTAAAATCTGGTGATCTTCTCATCCGGTTTTTGAAAACAGGGAAAGTTGCAACATTATCGATTTAATAAAAGAAAGGGAAGATGTGAGCTATTTCATCATTAAGTGCATTTATGTATAAAACTACTGAATTTCCAGATTTCTAGTTCCAGATATTGTGGTTGCATTGAAAATATATTTTAAAGTACAAACCCTTCTTGAAATTTTATATAGTTTTAGTTTTGTTCACTAAACCTGGCTTTAGTCCAACCAGCCTAAGGATGTTGTGGCCAGCGGGCCTGTCTATATGATGCTGAGTTATTGTCTGAGACCAGCAAAAGACACAATGATATTCACACTAATTTCAAAGAAAACTAGGAAGTAGTATTATGAAAATATAGGAAAGATTATGCACAAAGCTCTATTCCCACTAGAGCCTGTGGAAATGATTAAAACAAACAGTTATATACTGCCACCTGGAGGAAGGGTTTGGCTCTTAAAGTTTTAAAAAATAAAACTAAGGCTCCTAATAAGTTGAAGTGTACGTGGTTGATAACGTTTCCTTGAGCATTCTGTGGTGTTAGATTATATATTGTAAACCTTATTGAATTTAGTATTTAGAGTTTTGGTGGCTATTTTCTGAATGAAAAAGTGGTATAACTGATTTCTTCTCATTTGTACATTTATTTGTATGAAACATTTCTAAAGTATAACACTAAAACCACATTTAGTCATGCCCTTGACACGTTGCATTTGGTGGAAGTTGCATTAAATTGAGGTGTTTAAAAGGATCCAAGCTGTCCTGTCCACGTTCCTATCCCCCACATTCCTTGGCATTCTATTATAGCAAACGCTTTCTCAGGCTCCTGAGTCACAAGTATTATGCTGACCTCTCAAATGCCCCAAGCAAATAAAGAGAAGAAACTGGCCACTCTTTTCTACCTGCCTGAATAAAATTGTTTCTGGACGAATGGCTGTGTGGTCAGGGATGCGGGCAAGTTTAGATCATCATCAAGACTTCTCTTTAGTGCTAACAGCCATATTTTTTGTTATTGACCTTGGCTCAAAATTGGTTTTCAAGATAGAGTAATAATTTTAAAAATCTATATGAGCATTTGACACATCTATTCGTTTGTGAGTTTTTATTATAAATTTTGGATTTGAACCTTTGACTGACCTAAGAGGGTAGGTTCCCTTTGCTTTCATACCCTGTGTTCCAGTGAAGGCTGATCTGGGAGGCATCGTAGTGTAGTGGAAAGAACGCGGCTCTAGAGCCAGTGAGACCTGGGTTCATGATCCCAGCTGTGCATGAACTGGTCTGAATTTAGGAAAGTACTTTCTCTTTAGGCTCTTGCCTTTATTTGTAAAATGGACATCACGCTTGTCTCATGGAGTTAGTGCGAGAGGCGTGACACATGGTCAGAACTCCGTATGTTATTGTCTTGATAGATCTTGACATATGAAAATGAAATATCCGGCCGGGCGCAGTGGCTCACGCCTGTAATCCCAGCACTTTGGGAGGCCGAGGCGGGCGGATCAGGAGGTCAGGAGATCGAGACCACGGTGAAACCCCGTCTGTACTAAAAATACAAAAAAAAAGCCGGGCATGGTGGCGGGCGCCTGTAGTCCCAGCTACTCAGGAGGCTGAGGCAGAACGGTGTGAACCCGGGAGGCGGAGCTTGCAGTGAGCCAAGATCACACCACTGCACTCCAGCCTGGGTGACAGAGCGAGACTCCGTCTCAAAAAAAAAAAAAAAACAAACGAAAAAGAAAATGAAATTTCAATTAATTTAAACAACGTTTATGATGTGTGAACTCTGCATGATTCTTATCTTGACTTTGTACAAAGCTCTTTTTCCAGCGTTTTTTGTTTAAAAAAATTTTCTAATAATTTTAACTCTTATTTTAGATTCAAGGGGCACATGTGCAGGTTTGTTACCTGAGTATATCGCATGATGCTGAGGTTTAGGGTACTGTTGATCCTGTCACCTAGGTAGTAAGCCTAGTGCCCAGCAGTTAGTCTCACAACCCTTGTCCTCCTCCTGCCTTCCCCCTCTAGTAGTCCCCAGTATCTATTGTTGCCATTTTTATGTCCATGAGTACTCATTGTTTAGCGCCTAGTTGTAAGTGAGAAGGTATTTGGTTTTCTGTTCCTGTGTTAATTCAAGTAGGATAATGGCTTCCAGCTGCATCCGTGTTGCTGCAAAGGACATGATTTTGTTCTTTTTCATGGCTACATAGTATTCTGTGGTATACACATGTACCACATTTTCTTTATCCAGTCCACCCTGGATGGGCATATAGATTGATTCCACATCTTTGCTATTGTGAATAGTGCTGCAATGAACATACAAGTACACGTGTCTTTTTGGTAGAATGATTTATTTTCTTTTGGATATATACCAAGTAATGGGATTGCTGAGTCAAGTGGTAGTTCTAAGTTCTTTGAGAAATCTCCAAACTGCTTTCCACAGTGGCTGAACTAATTTACATTCCCAACAACAGTGTGTAAGCGTTTCCTTCTCTGCCGGGCATGGTGGCTCACGCCTGTAATTCCTGCACTTTGGGAGGCTGAGGCGGACGGATCATTTGAGGTCGGAGTTCGAGACTAGCCTGGCCAACATGGCGAAACCCCGACTCCACTAAAAATACAAAAAAAAAAAAAAAAAAAAAAAAAAAAGCCAGATGTGGTAGCAAACGCCTGTAATCCCAGCTACTCAGGAGGCTGAGGCAGGAGAATTGCTTGAACCCGGGAGATGGAGGTTGCAGTGAGCCGAGATTGTGCCACTGCACTCCAGCCTGGGCAACAGAGCAACAATCTGTAAAAAAAAAAGAAAGGTTCCTTCTCTCTGCAGCCTCACCAGATTTTTTTTTTGATTTTTAATAATACCATCCTGATGGTGTGAGTGGTATCTAGATTATTCATTTTTTGTTGATTTAAGTTCCTTATAGATTCTGGATATTACACCTTTGTCAGATGCACAGTTTGCAAATATTTTCTCCCATACTGTAGGTTGTCTGTTTATTGACAGTTTCCTTTTCTGTGCAGAAGCTCTTTAGTTTAATTAGGTCCCCCTTTTCCATTTTCATTTTTGTTGCAATTGCTTTTGAGGACTTAGTCATAAGTTATTTCCTTTCTTGGGCTTTTAGAGGGCTGATTAATTTGTGTACTTCAGTTTTCTAGCTAATTTCAATACAGTTCAGTGGCTAAAAAAAGAATATCCTCCTTTACGTAATTTGTTTTCTGTTTCAATGCTATCATTCGTCTCTTATTTGTACTATGGTGAACTTTTTGAATGGAAGCATAGAGATTTATCTTATTTCCATGAATTCCATACCAAGATCTTTATAACCTCTAACTGATTTTAATAAACTTTTTTCTCCCCGCAACTAGAGATCTCCATTACTTTAGCATTATTTTTCAGGTCTGTGGTAGACACTGGGTAGGAATAGACAGAGAGAGTGATGTGGAGGAATTACTTAGAAACCACACTGTGCCACGTTTGAGGATGACAGCTGGAAGTTTTTACTTTTAACTTTTTACTTTTAATGACTTCCGTTTAATGATAAGATTGTAAAGTGCAAATTCACGTATCAATTGTGAAAAAATAGATTTATGAAATGATGACCATTTTTAAAAGTTAGTTATAATGAAATTCTAATTAGATTCCCCTTTGTAACTTTCAGCTGTACAAAGAAATTGAAATCTGTCCAAAAGTCACTCAGAGCATCCACATTGAGAAGTCAGATACAGCTGCTGATACTTACGGTAAGTTTATTTTTCTTTGTGTTTTAAGGTAAAGAATTTCTTATGTAAGCGTGCATTTATTTACAGTTCAACAAAATGCCTTTAAGTCCTATCTAAAACAGATAGTATATCTGGTTCCTGTTCTGTGGAGGGCAGCCACACTAGGGAAAAAAAGGGATATTTACTCTGGGTACGATGTAGACTTTGGTGTTAAATTTCATAACTTTAATTATTGGGGTTCTACTGTCCTAAAAAGGAAGTGGGTAGATTATTTTATATGTCAAAAGATAAAATTACAACAAGTTTAGTTACAAATCTGATTGGCTTTTATTTGTGATTCATGCATGGGACAGCCTCCATTCTACAAAATAGAATGAGAGCTCCCTCTGGGCAATGGCAGAACAGTGATTTTTGTAAGGTGGCGACAAGAAAACAGAACAGTGGAAGAAGAAAACTGATTGTTTAACATTAGCTTACTTCAGGTTACTTTTTTGTAAGGGTTAAAGCAGAGGGGACCTACTTATTTTGTTGACTCAGGTAGGCTGGAATCTCATGTTTTCAGGAAAAACTGGTCTGTTTGGGGATCTACCTGCTTCCTGAAAGTTTTAGTTTGATTATGTGGCATCCAGCATGAGTGATTCCATTTTTATTTGATCTAGCCTTTTGGGCATAATGCAGGAACTCACTTCACAACAATGGCCTCCCATAATTTTTGTTTAACATATACTATGGTGTACCTTAGTAATGTAGGAATTATTCTTTTACACCCCTCTCCCAAAAACATAGACATTATCCTCCCTTCCCATACAAATAATGTTAAAGGAGCTATTTTGGTGGTGTGTTGGGGAGTCCCCAAGACCATCCCTAGGTTTGCTGATTCACTAGGAAGACCCACAGAGCTCAGCATCTGGTCATACTCACAACTATGATTTTTTTTATAGCAAATTGTACTGAAGTGGCTTCGTTGTCTTGGGTAAATACCCACGGTTCATTGTCTCATGCCAAGGGAATCGAGGATGTGGACACACAAGAAGTGGGTTTAGGAGTAGAGGTTTAATAGGCAAAAAAGAGAAAAGGACAATAGCTCTGTCTCCTGCAGAGAGAGACGGGTGCCCGAGTGGGTCTTCCGGCCAGCGGCGGAATGCACTGGATTTTGTAGCCAGGCTTGAGGAGGTGGTGTCTGATTTACATAAGGCCCACAGATTGTTTGGACCAGGTGTGATGTCTACACAGCACGCATGGAAGCTGGCTGCCCTATCCTAATCTTTATTATACAAATGGAGTCTTTGCCTGGCCAGGGCCATGTTCACTGCTCCTTACTGTACATGTGGCTGGCAAAGAGAAGAGAGGATGGAGCCACCATTTTGAACATGCTTAGTCCCAGCTAGCTTTTTCCTATTGGCACAACTGCCGGCATTCACCGGTGTAAGCTTCCAGCTTGCTTGTCTATGTGTGCAGCTTGATTTTACAGGCTGCTTTTTGTTACAAAAAAAAAATTATTTGGGGGCTGCTTTTCATTAAAAGGAAAATGTTACTGAGGACTTTCTTCTCCTCACACTCTGCCTAAATCATTTCATTTTAACTCCTATATCAATACAAAGCAAAATCAGCAAAGGGAAAAGGCGCATGGAGCGAAGTCTAGGGGAAACCAGGTGTGAGCTTCAGTGAGCCGTGTTTCAGTGGAGTCACGTAGAATGAGGATAACTCCTCCAGCACCAAGTTGTGATGACACCTGAGAAATGCTCCCTCCTAGGGAAGGTGGTTAGAGACTCAGTGCCCAGGGCTTTTCTGGGGAGGCTGGTTCCCTAGGCACCCTCTGCCTAGCATGCACCAAAATTCCAGACTCCCAGGAGGAAAGTAGGCGTTCGCCATAAATCCCATTGTTTGTACCACAGTTTAGGCACTGTGAGCCACTCAGGGTGTTGGGAACCCTCCCAAAATCCAAGTTCTCAGGATGCCAGCCAAGGTTCAAATCTGTAAGCAGGCCTTTCGAAGAATAGCAGTCATGCCTGCTGTGTTAACGCTTTCCTATGCGGTTGTCTACATTCTGGCAGAGTTAAATATATATTCCTTTCCATATGTTTAAGACCAGTCTGCTTTACTTAGCATTACACTGTATGGCTTGAATAGTAACAGAGTTGGTGCTGAGTAAATTAAGTGAGGAAAATCCATACTGTGCTATATCAGTCAGGAGCAGTGAGGTTAGCTGAGGTAACAGCCAGCCACCAAAGCCCCGTGCCTCGAAACAGTGACATTGATTTCTCACATTCACCACGCGTCCCTTATGGGTTGGCTGGGACTCCATACGTTGTCCTCATTCCACACCCAGGCCTGGAGCAGCTGCCACCTGGGACAGTGCTTGTCACTCAGCAGAGGGGGAAGGGGAGGTGGGAAAGCAGGTGTTGTCCCACTCCCAATTCATTGGCCAAAGCAAGTCACACAGCCATACCTACCTACGAGAGAGCACAGAAGTGTGATTCTACTGTTTGGTAGAAGGAGAACAAAGTTCTGGGTGGAAAGACGTAAAGACTACCGCATGTGCCCACTTAAGATTTCTGTCTGAATCAAGTTATTAAGCTTTCTTTCTTTCTTTTTTTTTTAAGACACAGTTTCCCTCCGTCGCCCAGGCTGGAGTGCAGTGGTGCGATCTCAGCTCACTCCAACCTCTGCCTCCCAGGTTCAAGTGATTCTCCTGCTTCCCGAGTAGCTGGGATTACAGGCATGTGCCACCATGCCTGGCTAATTTTTGTACTTTTAGAAGAGACGGGTTTCACCGTGTTGGCCAGGGTGGTCTTGAACTCCTGATCTCAACTGATCCACCCACCTCAGCCACCCAAAGTGCTGGGATTACAGGCGTGAGCCACTGCACCCGGCCCAGGTTATTAAGCTTTTTAGCATTTGAAAATCTTTAAACTCTTTTCTGAGCAGTGGGATATTATATTCCTTCTGCACCTTCCCCTGTAGGCCACCAGTCTTCATCTCAGAATACTCAATAGAGGATTTGGGCCTAATGAAGAGAACCCAATTTTGAACCCTGGCCACTTGCATTATAACTTTATGCTGTTTATTTCTTGACCTTAAAACTAAAGACATAATAAAGCCAGAAGAATGTTTCTCATGGCAAAGAATAAATGTTTATGAGCAGCTTATTATGCAGCAAAAAGCCAACCTCAGTAATTAGAGCTGTAATTGGTAGCAGTGAAGTGCCTGGATCCTCCAAAATTAGATGCTTCATAATGATTATTCTTTTTCTCTTCAGGTTACTTAATTTTTGTTGAGTAAGGATAAACTAGCAAAGATCAAGTTCAGGAGGCTGAATTTCGAAGCTCTTGGACTCTACTTCTAAGATTGAGTGATTCAGGGACTCAGAAATTGGAACTGGGCATAAAACTGCTAACGTTTGTATACGTTTTAATACTTTTTATTAAAGTCACTGAATTACTCACAGAACCCATTTACTTTTACCCCCTGAGGAGGGTATGACAGGGCACCAGGCATCAGTCTTGAGAGTATTACAAACAGTGCTTCTCAACCCATCCAATGTAAAGAAGCAGGTATTTTGTTTTGTTTTAATTTCCCCTCTTTTGTGACCACCACTGCTTTTGTGAAATATAAAATCCCATGCTTGGAGGTTGTAGCAATGTCAAAGCTCCAAGAGGTTCTCAATGCTTAGTCTCGATTTCTGTCCTTACATTACTGACATTAGCAAACAGTTGGCACCTGTTCCTGGACTTCACTTTGAGAAGCCCTGCCACAGGCTGGACGCAGAGGCTGACACCTGTAATCCCAGCATTTTGGGAGGCCGAGGTGGGCGGATCACGAGGTCAAGAGATCGAGACCATCTTGGCCAACAGATTGAGACCATCTTGGCCAACATGGTGAAACCCCATCTGTACTAAAGATAAAAAAATTAGCTGCGCGTGGTGACATGCACCTGTAGTCCGAGGTACTCGGGAGGCAGGAGAATCACTTGAACCCGGGAGGCAGAGGTTGCAGTGAGCTGAGATTGCGCCTCTGCACTCCAGCCTGGTGACAGAGTGACACTCTGTCTCAAAGAAAAAAAAGAAAAGAAAAGCCTGCCACTCATGGCTAATAAGCTCAGTTAAATAATTTCTTCTCCGTGCTCGGGTTGGTTTTGGCATGTGATGTTCCAACAGCATATTGATTGAAGAGGTGAAAGATCCCCACCCCCACTCCCCGTCCTCAGAGATCTGATTGCCTCTGGATTAAAAGCTACCACAGAGTCTGCCTCTGGATTAAAAGCTACCACAGAGTCAAAATTCAGCCCATCTGTATCTAATATTAACACCTAGCTAAGTGGCTTCCGGTTAGATACTGAGTTCCGTACAAGTAAAAGCTACTGGCACAAACACAGAAACACCTCACAATACAGATCAAATGCTGCTTTCTATTTTAGAACACTTTAGGGAGGAGAATATAATTTAATAATCCAACTGACTGAACACACTTAAAGCAGGAACATTTACTTAATTTCTCTCTCTTGCCCCTGTCTCCATCTCAACCCTCAGCTCACTCCCACACCTTCCTGTTGAAATTAGTTCACATATCCAGTTACATGATACTTACACTAAGCATGAGGCCCTAGGCTGCCTTGAAGTAGAAGGATGCGTCATTTCAGCAACTTAGTATTCCTTTTCTCTGGGTACTTCTAGCACTATTATATTTTTTAGTCATGTGTTCTCCTCATGTTGTAGGTGCCTATGCTTGTTATCTGAATTTTCATTGTATCCTGGACTCTAGTTTTGAGTAATTCTCTACTGCATCATGTTATGATTTTTCTAGGGTGAGGAATCTTTTGGTGGTTCATCTCATGAGTTTGTTCTTAGTTTCTTTTTTCTTTTTTGAGACAAGGTTTTACTCTGTCGCCCAGGCTGGAATGCAGTGGTGGGATCATGACTCCCTGCAGCCGCAACCTCCTAGGCTCAAGCCATCCTTCCCACCTCAGCCTCCCAAGTAGCTGGGACTACAAGGCACGTGCCACCATGCCCAGCTAATTAAAAAAAAAAAAATTTGTAGAGACAGGGTCTCACTATGTTGCCAGGGCTGGTCTCAAACTCCTGGGCTCGTGCTTTCCTCCTACCTCAGCCTCCCAAGAGTGCTGGGATTATAGGCATGAGCCACCATGCCCAACCTTAGTTTCATCACTTAGTTTTAAGTACTTCCTTCATTCTCCTGATCATTATTCCAGTTGCCACTCATGATCCCTTCCTGTGTTTAAAGCTAACAGCCTTCCAGTTGGTGGATACATCGATTTATATTGAATAATTTCCCTCTGCCCCCTGTTGGCAATCATTTTGGACGATATTAGAGTTGTCTGCTGAGAGTTAGAACATTGCTGTCCTATTTAAAAGATACAGATCTGACTTTGCTGATTAACTGTTAAAATCATTATGTTCTTCATTCAGCTCCACATAATCCAGCTGTAGGATATTTCATAATTTTCTTTATATTTGTTCATATAGGAGATAGTTATAAGGTTTTCCCCCAGTGTGCAAAGTGTTGGCATCTTTAAATGGAAGCCGCTCACGTTTGTTGCAAGGCAAGGTGTGGGGAGGGATGCCTTCCTGGAACAGTGAAAGGGGCTCCTGTTTGACCCCTAAACCAGTGTCCAATATGAATTCCAGTACAGAGCTAATGTGCTATTCACTTTTGTAAATTTTTGGCTTTCATTTGGGTGATCTTCAAAAAAGGAACGTAAGCCCATTATCCTTTTTCTTCCATCCTCTTTCCTATCATGGAGATTTCCCCACTAATTAGAGATGTCTGATCTGTTTCTCAGACCTCTTCCTTTTGCCCAGTTGTCTGGTACAAATTACATAATCAATTGCAGTCCTCAGACTGGAAGTCTCCTCTATTTAACCTTTTGATTATACAAAAAGAGGACCAAGAAAAGAGGGAATGGCTGGGTGTGGTGGCTCACACCTGTAATCCCAGCACTTCGGGAAGCCGAGGCAGGTGGATTACTTGAAGTCAGGAGTTTGAGACCAGTCTGGCCAGCATGATGGAACCCCATCTCTACCAAAGTTAGAAAAATTAGCTGAGTGTGGTGGTGTGTGCCTGTAATCCCAGCTACTAGGGAGGCTGAGGTAGGAGAATCGCTTTAACCTGGGAGGCAGAGTACGTTGTAGTGAGCTGAGATCACACCACTGCACTCTAGCCTAGACAACAGAATTAGGGAGCCTAGACAACAAAAAGAGGGAATGGAGCAAATCAATACCTGAGGTGTCTCCATGTCTCCATCTACTTGGCTTCAGGTGACTTGCAGCAGGCCGTCACCATGTTGCCTCTCCTGCCATCTTCCAGTTAAGCAAAGATGTTTCCTGGTACCCCACAGGGGTGCTAATTTTTTAATAGAAAAAAAACTGGGGCCAGGCTCAGTAGTGCACGCCTATAATCCCAACACTGTGAGAGGCTGAGGTGGGAGGATCGCATGAGGCCAGGAGTTTGAGACAAGCCTGGGCAACATAGTAAGACCCTATCTCTACAAAAAAATTAAAAAATCAGTCAAGCATGGTAGCACTCATATGTAGTCCCAGATGAGGTAGGGAATTGTCTGAACCCAGGAGTTTGAAGCTACAATGAGCTATGATCACACCACTGCATTCCAGCCTGGGGGACAGAGCAAGACCCTGTCTCTTTAATAACAAACAAACAAACAAAAATTGGTCTCAGAATGTAATAGAATGATGGCATTTCAGAAAGGAAATTCCAATATTTAGATGAATCCTATTCATTCTTTCCCATGACATAGCCCTTGATTCTATCTTTCCTAACAGACTTTTTAAAAAAAATTTCCACTAAAATGCAGATAAATACACCTGTGTTAAGGCTAATGTAACTTAAATGGTTCTTGTGTAAAAATATTTTGATTTCAGCAGGGCTTCTTGACACTTAATCTGAAAGTTAGAAGTTGCTGAAAGAAGAGAATTTAAAATAAGACAATGAAATGAAGACTTTGGAAAGTCCTCAGGGGTGGCCCTCTGCCGTTCCCTGTCTGAGGGTGTTACAGTACTTGAGAGGGCGATGGCAATTAGCTCTTTTGCCTATGTGAGGTTATCCATTTCCTGGTCCTGTAAACTAAACAAAAAACCATGCGTTCATCATGACATGGCCTAAAAAGGCTCAGTGACTCCTGGGACCCAATCTTATAAAATTCTGTTTTGCTGTTTGCCTGTTTGTTTTTTTTCAACCACTGCTCTCCCCTCAGCATTACGATGGGTATCAATATTATGGGATGATTTTTCTCCCAGAGCTGAAATTCTTGCAGATACATACAATGACATGTGTTCCCATTGTCCTTTTTAGAAATATCTGCAAAGGTATTTCTTTCCTTTAGCAAAGTAGGTATTCACTGTGGACATTCAAAGTAATTGATTAGGAAAGAGTTTTACATGAGGCGGTCTGGAAACAAGAGTGACCAGGACTTGTAACCATAGAGTTTTGAGTACCTGGGATCCTCAAGCCACCTAGAATACCTCGGCCTCACTCTGCTTTCCTCTCTGAAGGATGTAGCAGAGCCCAGAGTTAATTAGCAAGTTGGCTTTGAGCTCTGGGAGCCCAGAGAAGTATAAGATAATCTTATGATCAGATACTGCTAGAGTGTGAAATCAGGTAGTTTCTGTAATGTGTAACTCACGTTACAGATGCGTAATGTGAGTTGCATCTTGCTCCTGTTTGCAGAATTGTATTAAATTAAACCAGTGTCCATATAGTCATACATATGGATGAACACACAGCCTCCAACAGTACAGTTGTTAACATATTCTAGGACATAGATTTGATGAAAAATGTCTGGGGACTCTGAGGTAAGCTAATCTTTCTGTTTTCTGCTTTGGAGGAGAGTATGGAAAAGAAAAAATGATGGCGTTTACCAGGAAGCAAGGTTAAACAAAATGATTTGCTTTCCTTTGAGTTGATGGGTAGGTAATATGAAGATAGATGTACCTAGTAATCCTTATTTTTACAAGTAGTGACTTCCAGAGTGATCTAAAAATACACTTCTCTGCTTTGTAAAACAAGAAAAAACAATCAGTTCAAACTATAATGACAAACATGAAACATACCTAGTTCACAGCAGGCACTTCCTGTTGTTTGCTAAACATTCAGAAGGTGTGAGCCCTGCCATTCTGTCTTTTTGTGTTTCACAGGGTTTTCACTTTCTTCTGTGGAAGAAGATGGTATTCGAAGGCTGTACGTGAACAGTGTGAAGGAAACCGGTTTAGCTTCCAAGAAAGGTAAGTCAATGAAGGAGGGCTGGTCTGTCTGTCTTAAATGCCCTTTGGGGCTTCTCTAGTTTTTGAATGAGAAAGATAGGCCCAAAGAATTCATTTGTGAAAAGCATTTGAACATTTTCTCATTGAAAACCCTTGCAGGGAATATGCATTTTATTCCATTAACTTAAGTGTACCAGAAAGGTCATATTCTTTAACTATTTTTTTCTTTTTTTAATTTTTAGAGACAAGGTCTTGCTCTGTCACCCAGGCTGGAGTCCAGTGGCACAATCATAGGTCACTGCAGCCTCGAAATCCTGGGCTCAAGCCATCCTCTCCCCTCAGCTTCCCGAGTCGCTAGGGGAGTACAGGTGCATGCCAGCACACCTGACTAATTTATTTACTTATTTATTTTTCAGAGTCAGGGGTCTTGCTGCGTTGCCCCGGCTGTTCTTGAGCTCCTGGCCTCAAGCGATCCTCCTGTCTCAGCCTCTCAAGTCACTCATTTTGGGATTTTAAATCTGATCGAGCCCATTACCACGGGGCTGGTGGGAAATTCCATTCTAATCATGTGGCCGTCCTTCTCCATCTTCTAGGATAGTGTGGGGATCCTGGGGGCGGGGGTTCTTCCTGGAGCAGAGCATGGGGGAAGACCCCTCTGTACTTTGGTCCACACTGGTCAAAGCTGACTTTGGCTATTGCCTGAGCCTGCAGAGCTCTTCAAATCAGTTGTTCTGTTGCTTCCGTTCATAGAAGAATCTGCGAAAGTTGAGAACCTAGGGATTTGAGATCCAGCCTCCGTCCCCTTCCTTAGAGAGCGCTTCTGTGCTACATCCTGCCTGTTTCATTTTAGCCCTTAAATGGCCCATAGTGCATCTGGGCTACTTGGGGAACCCCAACTCTCCATCCTTTTTCTACCCCTGGAAAGTCTTTGCAACCTAGATGATTTGCTCACAGTGCTAATTTCTTAGAGCTACTATAATAAACTATTACACACTGGGTGGCTTAAAATAACAGATATTTATCCTCTCACCGTTTAGGAGGCCAGAAGTCTGAAATTACGGTATTGGCAAGATTGATTCCTCTGGAGCCTCTGAGGGAAGAATGGCTTCATGCCTCCTTCTGGTTTCTGGTGTGAAAGCAGCACTTGGCATTCTGTGGCTTATGGCTGTATCACTCCAGTCTCTGCCTGAAGTCACATGGCTTCTGCCCTGTGTGTCTCTCTGTGTCATTAACATGGCCTTCTTATAAGAACACCAGTCATTGGATTTAGGACCTACTCTAAATCATTATGAGTGCATTGTAACTTTCATGTGTAATATTATATAATTATGTGTAATTATATATTATAATGATGATATTGTAATTATAATTATATAATGATATATAAATTTATAATATAGTATGATATATAATATATAATGATATATAATGACATATAATATATAAATATATATTAATACGTTATATAATCATTAATATAATTATATATAATTACACATCATAATTATATATATAATTATGTTATATAATTATATATAATTACAATGATTATATTATTATAATTTCATCTGTGATATATATCTATCCCTATTTCCAAAGAAGGTTGCATTCTGACATTCTAGGTGGACATGAATTTGCAGGGGGACACTATTCGACCCACTATACTCGCTGTAAATAAACGGGCCGGGTAGGTAGGGCTGGAAATCCAACTTTGTTTCTTTCTTCTTGCTATGGGATTTGTAGTTTCATGCAAGAAGTGGCAAAATAATACGTGTTGAACATCAGAGATCAACACATCCAGGTCAACTGTCCTTAGATGTACTTACCTCGCATCTGTTGTGTTAACTACTGCTAAATGGAGCAGAGAAGGGAAATTGAGTGCTGATCTTCGCCACTGTCTTTTTTGTCCTGGTTCAGCTGAGTTCTGGGTAGTTCGTGGCTTGCAAAGCTACCTGTGCAGGTTATATTGACCTGTCCTGTAAACACTGGAAAAGCACAACCGCAGACCTGGCTATGCATGGAAAGGCAAAGGTGTGACGAGTGGGAAATAAAGTCAGGATAATTTATCTGCTGCTGACTGTCACAGAGGAGCATTTTCCTTCTTTTTCCTTCTATACTTTCTAGGCCACAGGCAGCCTGGGGCCAGAGTTTGACCCAGTCGCTGAGCTGTATCTCCGCTAAGAGCACAGATGACAGGATTTCTTCCCCTTCAAGCCCAAAGACTGATTTTTATCTCTTTCAGCACAATGAGTGTGCCGGTTTGCGTGGCACGGGGGTGGGGAATCTGCCGCCCTGGTTTCAGTCACATCCTGTTTTAGTTCTTTGAATCTGAGAGCCCTGGTGTTAAATGAAGATGAACGGTCGTCTGTACCAACCCCCTTGCTCTGTTCTCAACAGATGCAAGAGTGATGTCCATTCTGTCCTCCTGGTCCACAAACACGATCCCAACACCTGGCGTGTCTAGTAAGATATTGGGGTATTTTATGTTAAATTTAGCTGTGAATTGGCTGGGCACGGTGGCTCACACCTGTAATCCCAGCACTTTGGGAGGCCAAGGCGGGCGGATCACCTGAGGTGAGGAGTTCCAGACCAGCCTGGCTAACATGGTGAAACCCTGTCTCTACTAAAAATACAAAAATTAGCTGGGCATGGTGGTGTGCACCTATAATCCTGGCTACATGGGAGGCTGAGGCAGGAGAATCACTCGAACTGGGGAGGCGGAGGTTGCAGTGAACTGAGATCGCGCCATTGAACTCCAGCCTGGGTAATAAGAACAAAACTCCGTCTCAAAAACAAAACAAAACAAAAATTAGCCAGGCATGGTGGCATATGCCTGTAGTCCCACCTTCTCAGAAGGATGAGGCACAAGAACCCGGGAGACAGAGGTTGCAGTGAGCCAAGATCGTGCCACTGCACTGCAGCCTGGGCAACAGAGTGAGACTTCATCTCAGAAAAATAACTACATAAATAAATAAATAAAAATTTAAAAAATTTTGGATCACCTGAGGTCAGCAGACCAGCCTGGCCAACATGGTGAAACCCCGTCCCTAATGAAAATACAAAAAATAGCCGGGCGTGGTGGTGAGTGCCTGTAATCCCAGCTACTCTGGAGGCTGAGGCAGGAGAATCGCTTGAACCTGGGAAGCAGAGGTTGCAGTGAGCCAAGATTGCACCACTGCACTTCAGCCTGGGCAACAGAGTGAGACTCCGTCTCAAAAAAAAAAAAAAAACAAAAAAAAAAACAAAACTGATTTCAGATATTTTAGAAACCTGAATAAGGATGTCCAGGGCGTGTGACTCTGTGAAGCTGGGAAGTGAGAACTTCTTTGTAGGGTCATTTTCTGCAGAATCTGAGTGGGATGCCCGAGGGCTGGGAGGCTTCTCTTTCCTGCAATTTATCATGTGTCTTTGCCTGCCCTTCACTCACTCCCTTTTTCAAGTTGGTTTTTCCATATTGGTGTATAAAATTAGAAATTGGGCTCCTTTTCTCTTCCTAGCTGAAATGATTATTTTATTTTCTTTCATGTTCTTCCCAACCTCTCCCTTTCTCAGGCTGCTGGAATGTTCTTCCAGTGCCAGTTTGAACTGCACCTCGGTGTCTCAACTTCCTGTTCTTCTAGGTTGGGCTTGTTCATGGTCATTCCCTTGGGTCCCAAACTTTGGCAATTCCCCTAGCAGATCCTTTGGGGATCTACCAAAAGAGATTCATCCCAAGGTTCTGATGTAGTTTGCAAACAAAACAAAAGAGGACAAAAATGCTTGCACTGGGTTCTTGAAACTGTCATCTCTAAGTGTATTTGGAATGAGACGTTCTTACTTCTGTCCTCATAGCCAGAGTGAACGCCCTGCATTTTGGTTCCTTGGAAATAATCAATAGATATTAGCTGGCTGTGACTTAAGTGTGCACTGAGGCATGAACATGTACAAAACACAGTGATGGCAGCCATCAGAGAGCACTGCCATTCCCCGCTCGCCCCGCCCCAAAAGTGTAGGAAGATAGCCGGAATTCATTAGCATTTGTGAGAAATTGACAGATGCTTGGAACACATAGATTAATGAAGGAGTGGGTTTGTTTGCTTGATGTATGAAGGACCCGGCTTGGCATGTTGTAACCTGCAAATCTAGGACCTTCAGAACCTGAGGCCCATGTCCTCTCCTGAGGATCACTGCTGAGCACCGCAGCCTGTCTGCAGCAGCACCTGGGGCTGTGAGACCCACAGCAGGTGTGCCCTTTATAGCAGACCTCCTAAGCTGTTGTGTTCTGATTATGTGTGTGAAATTAAAAATTTTCCATCTTGCGTTGGCAGGCCTGAAAGCGGGAGATGAGATTCTTGAGATCAATAATCGTGCTGCTGACGCCCTGAACTCTTCTATGCTCAAAGATTTCCTCTCACAGCCCTCGCTGGGCCTCCTGGTGAGGACCTACCCCGAGCTGGAGGAAGGAGTGGAGCTGCTGGAAAGCCCGCCCCACCGAGTGGACGGCCCTGCGGACCTTGGCGAGAGCCCCCTCGCCTTTCTCACCAGCAACCCAGGTATGGCTGTTCAGGGTGCTGGGGGTGAGTCTGAACTCCGTTGTGCCACGACCCAGGGAGTTTATCATGCAGCTTGTGTGTTTCAGTGAATGCCTCTGTCTCGCAGGTGGTATAAAATGTGTGCGCAAGATGGGCTGATGACTGGCCCTGCATTTCCTGTTGAAATTTCAAAGGCGCAGGGAACTTTATATTCTCATAGAACTGTTTTGCTACAAATCCACCTGTCACCCATGGGCAGCTTTATAATGCTTCTGCTGTTTCTCATTTTGGAGAAATGTGACGATTTAGAAGACTTTGCTGTGGATAGAGATACAGAGGCACAGAAGTGTTGGGAATTGGGCCACGTGTGGTGGCTTGCACCTGTAATCCCAGCACTTGGGAGGTGGAAGCAGGAGGATAACTTGAGGTCAGGAGTTTGAGACCAGCCTGGGCAACATAACGAGACTCTATCTCTCCAAAAAATAAAAAAATGAGTTGGGCATAGTGGAGAGCACCTGTAGTTCCAGCTACTCGGGAGGCTGAGTCAGGAGGATCGCTTGAGCCCAGGAGTTTGAGGCTGCAGTAAGCTGTGATTGCACCGCTGCATTCCAGCCTGGGAGACAAAGGCCTGTCTCTTAAAAAAAAAAAAAAAAAAAAAAAAGACGAACAAGTGCTGGGAATCACATAAGATGCTGAAACTAAGTCCTACCTCTGTTCCTGCCTTCTCTGTCGTCATCTTCCAAACCACTCAGCCCTGCTTTCCTACTATCTGAGAGAAGGATGTGAGTTGAGATGCTGAGAGGCCCAGAGTGGAAATGTGTGCAGAGCTCTTGTTTGCTCTGTTTGTCTTTTGGACTTTTTCAACCTGAAGGCTGAACCCAAGCCCGTCGGTGACCCCCCTGCCTTGCCCTTGCTTCCTCTCCCCCTCCTTCTGGCAACCTGTGCTCATTCTACTAGAAGCAGCGTGAGTGCCACCTGCCTTTCGAAGTCTTCCTGGGACCCCACAGAGTTAGCTGTCTCCTCTGGGCCCCCACGACCCTGCACATTTGACTTCCATATGGGCCCTCATTAGATCATGCAATTCTTATTTGCTTGTGTCTCTCTTTTTGCCTGAATGTGTTTTCTGAGACTGGGTTTATATTCCTCATTTTTGTCTTCCCGGCTCTTTACATGTGGTTCGCTACATGGGTGGCCCCTTCTTGTTCAGCAAGAGAGTGAGTGAATGATGGAACAGATGAACAGCGTAGATTGCTATCGTTTATTTCTCCATGACCGGGTTCTAGGGTTTGGGTTGATTTAGTAAGTTGGGGTTTTGTCATTATTTTGTCTTTTCAAAGCTTGGGATAAAAATGGAGCGTTCCGTTCAAAATCTGAAATGGAAGGCCCTTGGGTGCTTGGATATTCTTGCCCTGCTATTGTTGTTTTTCAAATCATTTTCTGAAGCTTGGCTTGCTGAGGAAGTTGGAGCCCTCATTCTTTTGTTCATTGGCTCCTTGGAAGATTTTGACAAGTTGAAGCTTCAGAAAATTGATTGCTCTCAGTTACAGTTGACTTCCTTGACTCATTATGTTATTGTGGTCCCCACATCCCAATCAAATTTTTGAAAAGTGGCTCCAGTGAGTTGTGTACCCTTAATGAAGGAGAATGAAGACCATAAAGGCTGTTATTTCATGTGACCACAAGATGGCAGACTCGATCCATAAAACGGTTCACAGATACCGTTGTTCCTGGAATATGACTTTGAATGAGACATATTATGTTAGATTAGATTATTTAAAGGATTTTATAAGCTTGCACATATGTGCTATAAGCAACAGTGTGTACTCAACTTTCTTTGGATTTTTTCTTCTGTCTGAGGCCTTCTTCTGGGTTACAGATACAAAAAAAAAAAAAGAAAAGAGGTTGGTAAACTATAATCCATAGACTAAAAGCAGCCCACCGCCTGTTTTTGTAAATAAAGTTTTATTGGAACACAGTCATGCCATTCATTTACACCTTGTCTCTGGCTGCTTTCCTTCTGCAATGACAGAGTTGAGTAGTTGTGACAAGGACTTAGGGTCTGCAAAGCCAAAAGTATTTACTCTATGGCCCTTTACATATAAAATTCGCTGTGCCCGATGTAAAGTATGACTGAGATTGCTCCCAATTTGTTTTTTTAAAGATAGACACTGTTAATGTTTTGGTCTATTTCTTTCTTCTTTTTTAAAAATAATCTACCGGGCGCAGTGGCTCACACCTGTAATCCCAGCACTTTGGGAGGCCAAGGCAGGCGGATCACCTGAGGTCAGGAATTTGAGACCAGCCTGGCCAACATGGCGAAACACCACCTCTACTAAAAATACAAAAATTAGCCGTCCGTAGTGGCAGGCGCCTGTAATCCCAGCTACTCAGGAGGCTGAGGCAAAAGAATCGCTTGAACCCAGGAGGCAGAGGTTGCAGTGAGCTGAGATCGCACCACTGCACTTCAGCCTGGGCGACAGAGCAAGACTCCGACTCAAAAAAAAAAAAAACTGTGCATGTATGTGTACGTGTGTTTGCTTAAATATCTATTAAAATATATTTAATAGAGTTTAAAATGCATTGAATAAATCTTGAAATGCATTTAAAAGATTTTTAAAATGCATTTTATATATATCTGTTTTAGAAATATCTGAGTATTTCTGTGTATACAGTTGCTGTCTGGTCTTTTGTGTGGTGGAGTTTTAAACTAAACAACTGGACTTTACAACTGACCACGTTACCTCCTTCAGACCACTCGCCTTTGGAGGCTGTGCTGTAAATCCATGGACCCTGCCATTATTTTAAAACACATTGAAACTGCAATTTTGGGATCATCTTTGGCAGGTTTTTTTTTTTTTTTTCCAATTAAGTGGCCATAACTCGGAGCTGATATTTTTTAAGTATTTACTATGTGCCAGGCATGGAGCTGAAAGTTTGATAACTATGACTCAAATTTTGTCCTCCAGTTTATGTTTTAGTGTAGTTTTTTGTTTTTTCATTGCTTTATCTTTTTTTTTTTTGAACGAAGTTGTGGTCTTGTTGCCCAGGCTGGAGTGCAGTGGCGCCATCTTGGCTCACTGCAACCCCCGCCTCCTGGGTTCAAGCGATTCTTCTGCCTCAGCCTCTTGAGTAGCTGGGATTACAGGCACCTGCCACCTCGCCCTGCTAATTTTTGTGTTTTTAGTAGAGACTGGGTTTCACCATGTTGGTTAGGCTGGTCTCGAACTCCCGAAATCGGGTGATTTGCCCGCCTCGGCCTCCCAAAGAGCTGGGATTACAGGCATGAGCCACTGCGCCCAGCCACATTGCTTTATCTCTTAAAATTTTGCAGTTTTACAATCATCAAAAATCCTTCAGGCTGGGCGCGGTGGCTCACGCCTGTAATCCCAGCACTTTGGGAGGCCAGGGTGGGCGGATCACCTGAGGTCAGGAGTTTGAGACCAACCTGACCAACATGGAGAAACCCCGTCTCTACTAAAAATACAAAATTAGCCGGGCGTGGTGGCGCATGCCTGTAATCCCAGCTACTAGGGAGGCTGAGGCGGCAGAATCGCTTGAACCCAGGAGGCAGAGGTTGTGGTGAGGCGAGATTGTGCCATTGCACTCCAGTCTGGGCAACAAGAGCGAAACTCCATAAAAAAAAAAAATCCTTCAGAACAGAGTCTGCTTTGTCAAGGTAGGTAATCAGACTGACTCAAGAATAAAGCTTGAAAGTAAAGCCACTGTATTGTTTTGGTTTTTGTTTTTGGTAAAGTTTCTAAACTGGCTTCAAAATTAGTAAATTTCAGAAGAATTCCTGGCCGGGCACGGTGGCTCACGCCTGTAATCCCAGCACTTTGGGAGGCCGAAGCGGGCGGATCACGAGGTCAGGAGATTGAGACCATCCTGGCTAACACGGTGAAACCCTGTCTCTACTAAAAATACAAAAAATTAGCAGGGTGTGGTGGCAGGCGCCTGTAGTCCCAGCTACTCAGGAGGCTGAGGCAGGAGAATGGCGTGAACCCGGGAGGCAGAGCTTGCAGTGAGCCGAGATCGTGCCACTGCACTCCAGCCTGGGCAATAGCGAGACTCCGTCTCAAAAAAAAAAAAAAAAGAATTCCTGAATACTCAGTCAAGTAGCAGCCCAGTTGGACCTGCTGGCGGGGAGAAGGCACTTCACTTCCCCACCTGGGTCTCTGCCTATCTGCCTTCTAATTGCTTCTGCTTCCTAGTCCTCACTTAACAGTGGAAGATAAAAGTGGAGGCAAGTAAACAGGATAAAATAACTGAAAGATTGCTCCGTGATGGGGCAGAGATAAAGCAGTATCAACAGACAGCTGCAGTTAAAATAGAAAACAACCAAGAAAATTTTGTACAATGGGCAGGATGGACTACAGCCTTAGTCTAAATTTAGAAGTAACAAAAATAGGAAACATCCTGAGTGGCAGGTTTGAGGTTTGATGGGAGTAAGTTAAGGTGGATGATTGGTGTCCTCAACAGAGAGCCTTGCTGGGTCTCAGGGACCCTGGGGTCCACGTGAGTGCTAGCTGCTGCCTGGCTGCTGGAGGCTCCTCCTGCAGAGCTCCACCGTCTCACAAACTCAAGTGGTCAGACTTGGCCAGGTCCTCCCTTAAGGACCCTGAGTGAGTATGGGATTAGCCTTCAAAGTTGGATTATTTCTGAACTGCTTTCTCATAGAGAGGTTTGTTTCTTCTATGTAGAAGCATCACAGCCTAGTGGCTAAGAGTAGGGCCTGGAACCAAGTTCTTTGGAACTTAGTCCATTTCTTTGGAACTCAGTCATTGGTGGCGGCGGGGGACAGAGTCTCACTCTGTTGCCCAGCCTGGAGTGTAGTGGCAGGATCTCGGCTCACTGCAACCTCTGCCTCCCAGGTTCAACTGATTCTCCTGCCTCAGCCTCCTAAATAGCCGGGATTACAGGCACCCGCCACCACGCCCGGCTAAATTTTGTATTTTTAGTAGAGACAGGGTTTTACCATGTTGGCCAGGATGGTCTCGAACTCCTGGCCTCAGGTGATCCACCCGCCTCGCCCTCTGAAAGTGCTGGGATTATAGGCATGAGCCACCGTGCCCGGCCAGAAATCAGTCCATTTCTATGTTCATCAGCTTCATGACCTTGACCCGGTCATGCTTAATCCCTCTGTGCCTCAGTGTCCTCACCTGTAAAATGGGGATAATGCCACCCTCTCATCTCACTGGGCTGTTGTGAGGACCAAATGAGGCATAAAAGTAAAGCGTTTAGAATATTACCCAGTAAACGCTCAATAAATGTTTTGTACCTGAAGCCATTCTCTTATGGGGGACATGAGGAGTCCCTGGCCTATGACCAGAGATTGCTCTTTTTCAGTCTTCTCCCTGTCTTCTATGCCACCTCAGTCTGCAACAGGTGAATTACCTGATAACTAAGTTTATGAATTACACCTTGTTTATATTTTCCTTTCTCAAGTAGAAAGAAATGAGTGCTGTAGTCTAGAATGCTGAGGTTCCTGGGCCCTTTTTCAGAGCTCATGAGTCACCTAGTCTGGGATGGGGTCTGGGTCTGCATTTGTTCTGGCGGTTGCTTCTAATGTCCAGCCCTGGTTGGGAGCCACTGCCTTAGGTCACCAACTCTTCCTGGTTATTGCTCCCCATCCTTTTTCTTGTCTTGGTGGAATCATAAGATAATTGGAATTTTACGGTGACATGCAAACCTTCTATAGTTCCTTGATCACATTTTGTGATCTGCTTCACTGAGATTTTTTTGTAATGAAAATTTGTTAGGTGGTCCTGTAGTACATTCTCCGTTCTCCCGTTCCTTGGTTTACGAGGGAAGCCTGCTGAATGGGTTGCCACGTTGGCTTAGAAAGCCAGGATCTGCATAAGGAGAGTCTAGCCTGAGTGTTCTCTGCAAGACTCAGTTTCCTATCCTTGGCTGTTTGCCATCCCTGAGTTCTGGTTGCAGTCTTACTGGAGCTACTTTCATCTGTTTGGTTTTTTTTTTAAGCATTTGTTTTCATACGTATTGGTAGGAAAAAAAGGGAAGGATGTCTAGGACAAAAAGATAGTTCCTTCAGTGGCTGTTTTTATAAAAAGATCTTAGCAGTGAAGGGGAAGCTAGAATAGGAAGTTGCAGAACTGTATTTGTGTGAGGTTTCAAAAAAGTCTCTCTTGTGTTCTTGTGTGATTTATTTTGAATACTGATCTTATCTAGCAATATTAACAATCTGGGCTAGATAATGCTTTGCTGTGGGGAGCTGTCCTGTGTGTTGATGTTTAGCAGTACTCCCGCAAGCCACTACAAGACAAGAGTACACCACCTCCCCAAGTTTGTGCCCATCAAACATATCTTCAGACATTGCCAAAAGGCCACTGGGCAGCAAAATCTTACCCAGTTGAGAACTACTGGCCTAATTTATTAAAAGGTATAGCTCTATCACCCTGTTAGGGAAATGTTGCAGGGAACATCAATATAGGAAAGCAAAGCAAATCTAGATGTAAAACAGTTCTTTAAAAAAGTTGTAGAGGCCAGGCGCAGTGGCCCACACCTGTAACTCCAGCACTTTGGGAGGCCGAGGCAGGTGGATCACCTAAGGTCAGGAGTTCCAGACCAGCCTGACCAACATGGTGGAACCCCGTCTCTACTAAAAATACAAAAATTAGCTGGGCGTGGTGGTGGGCACCTGTAATCCCAGCTGCTTGGGAGGCTGAGGCAGGAGATTCTCTTGAACCTGGGAGGCGGAGGTTGCTGTGAGCCAAGATCGCACCATTGCACTCCAGCCTGGGTGACAGAGGGAGACTCCATCTAAAAAAAAAGTTTTATAAAGCATTTATTGAGAGAATTACAACACAAATCCCCATTTATGGCCTTGTTTTTCCTTTTTACATCAAGGAGAAAGCAAAGAAAAAATAAATGGAATTATGTAACAGTAATTATGCAAAACCTCAGCTTTTATGCAAATTATAAGAATCATAGTTCAAGTGACACCATTAGTGTCTTTCCAAAGTTTCAAACGCCTGTTTATCTCTCTCTCTGGGTTCACGTTCACTTTATTTTTGTGGTTCATACAGCTCTGCTGTGATTGTCCCTAGAATTCCACTTGACCAGTTGGGGCGAAGCAGGTGCCTTGATTTACTTCAATGAGTAGCCCACAGGATTACAATAAAAGTGCCAGAGGCCAGGCGTTTGTTGTGGCTCACACCTGTAATCCCACCACTTTGGGAGGCTGAGGCGGGAGGATTACTTGAGCTCAGGAGTTTGAGACCAGCTTGGGCAACATAGTGAGACCTTGTCTCTACTAAAAATTTTTAAATTAGCCAAGCATGGTGGTGTGCACCGGTAGTCCCAGCTACTCAGGCAGCTGAGGCAGGAGGATCACTTGAGCACAGAAGATTGAGGCTGCAGAGATCCTTGATCATACCACTACACCCAGCCTGTGAGACAAGCAAGACTCTATCTCTAAAAAAGAAAGTAACAGGCTGGGCACGATGGCTCATGCCTGTAATCCCAGCACGTTGGGAGGCTGAGGGTGGATCACCTGAAGTCAGGAGTTGAAGACCAGCCTGGCCAACACAGTGAAACCCTGTCTCTACTAAAAGTACACAAAATTAGCTGGGAGTGGTGGCAGGTGCCTATAATCCCAGCTACTCAGGAGGCTGAGGCAAGAGAATTGCTTGAACCTGGGAGGTGGAGGTTGCAGTGAGCCGGGATTGCACCACTGCACTCTAGCCTGGACAAGAGCGAAACTCTCTCTCAAAAATAGAAAAAGAAAAAAAGGTAACAATTTTAAAAATAATAAAAGTTCCAGCGTTCCAAGAGCTGCTTCTTGTTCAAAAAATGGTTATTCCTGCTGCTGTGTTGGAGAAAGCCAAGTGTGTGTGGCTAACAGCAGGCCCATGGCATGTTAAAGGCAATTAGGGCCAGTGCTGGAGTTGCAGTCAGACCCTTTGATAAACCTCAGGCGTGTCTGTCTGATGCCAAGTGGAAGCTTGTGCTCTGCAGTCCAGACCAATGTCCCTCCTGCAGGAAGCAGATTAAGCAGCGTTTGTTGAACAGGAAAGGCCTCTGTGATAGCCGTGAAAGTCGAAGGCACCTTGCTTCAAAGCGAGGAATTGCCAAGTGCTGAGCACGGACAGCCGCTTGGTCTGCATGGGCAGA
Source organism: Hylobates moloch (assembly GCF_009828535.3). Lineage (NCBI taxonomy): Eukaryota > Metazoa > Chordata > Mammalia > Primates > Hylobatidae > Hylobates > Hylobates moloch. The sequence continues at coordinate 14,949,717 of NW_026652289.1, forward strand.
ACGTGCTTCTGTGCAGTACCCGTGAAGTGTGAGGTTCTATTTTGGTCTGATGTTCCATGGAGATGGCCTGGAGCTCGATTCTGAAAACTGAAGACAGTCAGGCGGCAGGGAGGGGCAGCAAAGGAAGAGGAACTGCACAGATTTCTCTTCCCACAAACAAATATGGTCCAGGGCTTCAGATTCTCTGAAGTCTCACAGATACCCGGCGGCACATGGTCCTCTGTTTGTTTGTCGCTAACATTTGGAGCCACACACGCCTTGTAAACTGTCGGCCTGCTGTGCTTCTTGTCACACAGCACATGGCCTGCCTGGGTGGGCCCTGCTAGGGCTGGGGGCGGGGTAACTTCCAGTGAGATTTGATTGATGACACCATCAAATCCTGCGTGTGAAAAAAAACATGTTTCGGAGACTGAGATGCTCTATATTGATATTTTTAAAGATTATTAATGTATATTTGACTTTCACAACAAGCTAACAGGATTAGTCAGTTTTTATGGATTTTTAAATTTCTCTCTGTAGGAAACAAAGACTGAGATTTTGTGACATTTAATTAAAAAGAAGTTACTATTTTAAATCTACAGTTTTAATGGAGTTTTAAATTTCTCTTTATAGGAAACAAAAACTGAGATTTTGTGACATTTGATTAAAAATAAGTTATTATTTGTCTACCAAGTTCAAGTTGTAACATTCCTTTCCTTTTTCTTTCTCTTTCTTTCTTTCTCTCTCTGTCTCTCTCTCTCTTTCTTTCTTTGTTTTGGTTTTTTAGCTTTGTTGGAGGGGTGAGTGTTTATGCTGATCTTATTATGGGTGTTTATATGGAATTTTTAAAATCTTATAACAGTAAAATGACTGAAACGCAAAATAAAATTATATCCTAACGGTTGAGTTCCAGCTAAATATCTTTATTGACAGTGTCTAAGCTTTCTTTTGCCCCCACCCCCAATCGTTTTTTTTCCATCAGGGATTTAAACTCAGGCGTTAAAAAGACCTTTTAAAAGTTTAGTGTTATAATTATTTCTCTTTGTCAGTGTTTGAATTGGAGGGTCTGCTTAGAACACATTGTTAAGACATCTCACAAGGCCAGAATTTTTTTTCTTCCTCTTTAAACTTAAGTCCTACATGGACTTGAATGAAACCAAAGTAGATGTGTGTAATCTGGGCAAATGAAAGGTAAATCTCAATGTAAACTACACTAATATGTTTGTACTTCCTCAAATCTCCTCGTTGTCTGTCCTGTTGATGGTGTGTCGGAGGTACTGATTGCAAATGTTTTCGCAGTCACAAAAATATTATTGGAGGTAACTTAAAAGGCAAAGCATTGATTTTACCTGTTCACAACAATCAATTCTATTTACAGCGTTACTGCAGTTTTTTTTTTTTTCTTTCAAATAGAGTTGAGGTTTCACTCTGTCACCCAGGCTGGAGTGCAGTGTCACAATCATGGTTCACTGCAGCCTTGAACTCCTGGACTCAAGCGATCCTCCTGCTCTAGCCTCTCAAGAGTTTGGGATTACGGTTGTGAGCCACTGCGCCAGGCTCTATAGCGGCTTTTGACTTGGCCTATGATCCCTGTCTGAGAGAGTCCGCAGTCCTGCTCTGGGCTTCTTCATTCCCTGAGACTTTGTCTGTCTAGATTGAGCCCTCTTCCTCTCCCCTGGGCCCCTGCTGCATGCCTGGCAGTGTGCTCAGTACTGGGATATGGATGGGCATCCTGCTTGCTCTGGCTGCTTCTTTGGCCACCACTGAGCCTTATCTTCAGCTTTCTTCTCTCTCTGATTGGTAGCAGAGCTGTCGTGCTTTGTTTCCTGGTAAGTAGGTAGGGACAGGAATGTCCAGAACAAAGAAGATAATTCCTCCAATTTCTATCATTAGGGGAAAGCCACTCACCTACTACTATTGTGAGTAGTACAGGGGAAGCTAGAGTAGGAAATTGCAAAACTGTTTGTATGGGATTAAAAAAAACAAACAAACTTGACAATGTTGTTGTCTACACTTCTTAAGCTGGGAGTGTTTAGAGAAGGCTCTGAAGTATGGGAGTGAGAACAATGCCCTTTCCCACTTGAATTCCCTCTTCCTCCCATGCTGGTGTCTCTCCTCAGCTTCCTTGAAGCATACCTCTGTCACCTCCTGCTTTCTGGCTTTCTAGTATCATGAAATTCCCCCTAACCACTTATTGGTTATCTACTACCACCTAACAAACCACTCTGAAACAACTGTTTTACTTGCTCACTCTTCTGTGGCTCAGCAGTTTGGGCCAGGCTCAGCTGGTTGGTTGTTCTGCTGACCTTCCCTGGAGTCACTCATGTGGCTCTGTGATCCAGTGGCCTGACTGGGGCTGGAGGGTTTAAGATGGCCTTAGTCATTCCCACGTATGGTGACTAAACAGCTGGGTCTCCTCTCCTTGGCGTCTCTCAGTGGGAGGCTAGCTTGAGATTTCTTTGTATGGTGGGCTCAGAGTTCGCAGCAGCGCAAGACCAGAGACTGCAAAGTCACTTGAGGCCTTGGCTCACAATTAATTTATTATCTATTAAGTTGCATTCTATTGGTCAAAGCAAATCACAGCACCAGCCCAAATTCATGGAGTGGTGAAATAGACACAAAAGTCTGTGCTTAAAGAGATGAAAGAAATAATCACTGTCATCTTTGCAAACCATCTGCTACAAACTGCATTGCCCATTTTAATTCATTTTATTGATTTTTACCTTCAATTAAGGATAGAAAACATGACATATGGGGGTAAGAAAAATATGCTTTAGAATCAGATACACCTCCAATTATTGATTTGTAGGAGTTCTTTTATATTTTAGATGTTAATATTTTGCTAGTTATATGTATTGAAGATAACTTTTATCAGTCTGTGACATGTCTTCTTGTATTTATGGTGCCTTTTTACAAACAGAAGTGTTTAATTTCAGCAAAATCTGAATTTTTAGTCTTAATATGGTTTGTGCTCTTTATATCTTGTTTAAGAAATCTGTCTCTCCCCTGAAGTAATAAACACTGTCTTCAATATTTTCTTCTAAAAGATTTACAGTTTGGGCTATTCATATACTGATTTATATCTCTGATACTGATTTTTGTGAATGGTGTAAGTTAGGATCCAATGTTATGTTTCTTCATGTGGGTAATCTACCGTCCTAGCATCATTTATCAAATATTCTATTCCTTTCTCACTGGTCTCCAATGGCACAACTGCTGTATTTCACATTTCCATATAGAGATGGCCCCCAGTGTTGTTTTTTTTTTTTTTTGAGATGGAGTCTCACTCTGTCACCCAGGCTGGAGTGCAGTGGCACAATCTCGGCTTACGGCAACCTCTGCCTCCTGGGTTCAAGCGATTCTCCTGCCTCGGCCTCCTGAGTAGCTGGGATTATAGGTGCGTGCCACCACGCCTGGCTAATTTTTGTATTTTTAGTAGAGATGAGGTTTCACTATGTTGGTCAGGCTGGTCTCGAACTCCTGACCTCATGATCCGCCTGCCTTGGCCTCCCAAAGCGCTGGGATTGCAGGTGTGAGCCACCATACCTGGCCAGATGGTCCCCAATTTATGATGATTTTACTTAATGATTTTTTGACTTTATGATGGATTTATTGGGACATGACCCCATCATAAGTTGAGGAACAGCTGCATGGGATGGAGGCACTGTTTCTGAGCTCTCTGTTCTGTTAGCCTGTTCTGCACTGCTTTAGATCACTGTAATTTTATAATATGTTTTGAGATCTGGTAGGTAAAGTACCCTAATCTTGTTTTTCTTTTTTAAAACTGTCTTGGGTGTTATTGGCCTTTTTTTCTTTCATAAAATATTTAGTTTCAAGAAAAATGTTGCCAGTGTGGTCTGCATCCATACAGATTCTTTGGTATTGCTTGAAACTTACACTGTGGCCTAATATGTGGTCTATTTGCATAAATTGCTAATGCTTATGGAAAATGTATATTCACCAATTTCTTGGGAATAGGTTTGAAATGCATTCATGGATCAAGCTGTATAATTACTGATTTTTACATCTTCTGTATCCTGACTAATCGATTGTGTCTGACGTTTTTGAAGCTTTCTTTATGTTTGCCTAATATAGTTTTCCAACCTTTTAATCTTCTGTGTCTTTTATGTTTAAGTCTATTGCTTCCATATAGCATGCAGCTAGGGCTTTGTTTTGCACTGTTTTTTTCTATAATCTAAACATGAAGTTTAAGTATTAACGTTTAGCCTGCTTTACATTTATTTAGAATATCTATGTATTTTTATTTGTTTATATTATCTTGTTTTGCTGAATTTGTCTTGCTTGTTTTTCTTTTCCTTTCCTGTCCTCTTCTAGGTTGCATTTATAAATTCTGCTTTCTCCTTTCAACCTATATAATCTATTTCTGTTCTTTTAGTGTTTGATCTTAAAATTTTAACATGATTATTAACAGAAACCAAAGTTAGTGTTTCTAGTTCCCTCTTGCATAAAATTACGAAACGGCTTTAAATATAATCACTTCCACCATTGTTTTAGTTACAGTTTGTATTTTTTTTTTTTTTGCCCCCAAGTACCTTTTTTGGGGAGTTGGGGGGGTTGTCATATATACTAAGACTTATCTGTGTGTGTATCAGCTGTTTATCATTTTCGCTTGTATACCCGATCTTTTTCTTTCTTTCCCCATCTGAAAGTACATCCTTTAGAGAACTTTTTCAGTGAGATTCTGTTCATGGTAAACTTTCTCATTCTTTGTTTCTCAAAAGTCTTTATTAAAGTCTCCTTCGTGGATGATATTTTAGCTGAAAATGCAATTCCATTTTGATAGTTTTAACATTTGAAGGTTTCTTTAGGAGCTCTAGTAAGGTAATGTCTTCGGATAGATGTTCCAGTCTTTTCTCACTTCGTCAGTTTACATCTCATCTATTGAGTGTTCATTTCATTGGTTATAGTTTCCGTTTCTAAAAGTTCTATTAATTTACTTGATGTTTTTTGAAATTATCTCTTTCTTCTTCTGTTTTAGTATTATTATTATTATTATTTTTTGAGACGGAGTCTCACTCAGTCTCCCAGGCTGAAGTGCAGTGGTGCGATCTTGGCTCACTGCAACCTCCGCCTTCCAGGTTCAAGTGATTCTCCTGCCTCAGCCTCCCAAGTAGCTGAGATTACAGGCATGTGCCACCACCCCCGGCTAATTTTTGTATTTTTAGTAGAGACGGCATTTCACCATGTTGGCCAGACTGGTCTTGAACTCCCTGACCTCAGATGATCCACCCACCTCAGCCTCCCAAAAGTGCTGGGATTACAGGCATGAGCCACCGTGTTCAGCCCCTTTCTTCTTTCAAAAAAATATTTTAAGCATACTTATTTGACATTCTACATCAAATCATTGCAGTATCATTCCTTGGGGGTCTGATTTTGTCAATTATTGTGTCTGTTGCCTCTTGCTCATAGTGATGTGTTGCCTCTTGTGTTTTATAATATGGGATTATGGATTCTTGTTTGACCAAGCTCTATCTCTGGGTATTATATGATATCATCATTAAGAGTGAATTCTTCCAGAGTAGATTTGTTTTTGCTCCTACCAGATGCTTTGGAATACAAACACATGAAGTCAGTCCTATGGTTAGAATCTCAGGGGGCCGGGCGTGATGGCTCACGCCTGTAATCCCAGCACTTTGGGAGGCCGAGGCGGGCAGATCACGAGGTTAGGAGATTGAGACCATCCTGGCTAACACAGTGAAACCCCGTCTCTACTAAAAATACAAAAAATTAGCAGGGCATGGTGGCAGGTGCCTGTAGTCCCAGCTACTCAGGAGGCTGAGGCAGGAGAATGGCGTGAACCTGGGAGGTGGAGCTGGCAGTGAGCCAAGATTGCACCATTGCACTCCAGCCTGGGGTACAGAGTGAAACTCCGTCTCAAAAAGAGAAGAAAAGAATCTCAGGGAACAGGCGGGGCCTGGTGGCTCATGCCTGTAATCCCAGCACTTTGGGGGGCCAAGGTGGGCAGATCACCTGAGGTCAGGAGTTCAAGACCAGCCTGGCCAACACAGTGAAACCCCATTTCTACTAAAAATACAAAAATTAGCCAGCATGGTGATGGGCATCTGTAATCCCAGCTACTCAGGAGGCTGAGGCAGGAGAATCACTTGAACCCATGGGGTGGAGGTTGCAGTGAACTGAGATCACACCACTGCACTCCAGCCTCGTCGACAGAGTGAAACTACATCTCCAAAAAAAAAAGAATCTCAGGGAAGAAACCTGCTGTGTTCCTGAGAACTCATGGACACGGGAAGGGGAACATCACATTCCGGGGACTGTTGTGGGGTGGGGACAGCATTAGGAGATATACCTAATGCTAAATGACGAGTTAATGGGTGCAGGAAATCAACATGGCACATGGATACATATGTAACAAACCTGCACATTGTGCACATGTACCCTAAAACCTAAAGTATAATTTAAAAAAAAAACAAACAAACAAACTGAAGGTTGCACAATAACAATTTTAAAAGCACTACAATTTGTAAGAATAAAATGATGACCCCCAAGTAAAAAAAAAAAAAAAAAAAGAAACCTGCTGTGTTCCTTTTCCACCGTCCTACCCCAAAGTATAGGCAGAATTTCTTTTTCCATCTCTTTTTCTCTTGCCAGTGAGCACTTTTTTCTTTTAGTCTGTGTCTTTTTAGACTGAGGGGTGTAGCCTCTCAGGGGAACCATATGAATGTGGGAGATTCACTTCTGACTCCTGAAGTTGTGTGACCTGTTTTCTGTATCATGTATCATGGGCTTACAGTTAAAACCGAAGGCTCCAGGGAGTGGGTCTCAAACTGGGTGGTGCTGCTGTTGGGAAATGTGTGGGTGCATTTTTGATTGTCACAGTGGCAATCAAGTCCTAATCGTTTGGTCCTCAGGAGCCAGGGAGCCTAGTGCCAAGTGTACCTACCAAGTGCACAATTCTGTCCCAAAAGAATTGTCCCCCTGCTAACACCAACAGGTTCTCACACCCTGTGGGAAGTGCTGTTTTAGGGCTTGGGGATTGATGGATATACTTTGGCTGCCATAGCATGGACACTACCCCACTTCCTTTATCTACTTTATCTTCTTCATTTGGGCTTTGGAGAGTTTTTGGAGCTCAGCTTTGTTTAAAAAGGACATTTGTTTTACTTTATTTAGCATTTCTAAGTGTTTTGTAGAAGTAGATTTATTTGTTTGTTCTTCAGGAAACCTGGCTCTCACGGTATTATTAAAAATGAAAGTCCAGCTGGGCACTGTGACTCATGCCTGTAATCCCAGCACTTTGGGAGGCTGAGGTGGGCAGATTCAGGAGTTCAAAACCAGCCTCGCCAACATGGTGAAACCCTGTCTCTACTAAAAATACAAAAGTTAGTTGGACATGGTGGTGCACGCCTGTAGTCCCAGCTACTGGGGAGGCTGAGGCAGGAGAATCACTTGAAGCCAGGACTCAGAGGTTGAATAGAGCTGGGATTGCACCACTGCACTCCAGCCTGAGTGACAAGAGTGAAACTCTGTCTCAAAAAAAAAAAAAAAAAAAAAAAAAAAAGGAAATCCTTTTATTTGCTTTCCCACTATTTTATGAGCATCAGCTATCCTAGGCATTGTGAGCGATGGGATGTGCAGGGTTACAGCATTTCTCTGCACAGTCTATGGGTTGTTCAACTCCAGGAGGTTGTGATTCTGCAGACCACAGTGTGAAGGGGGCCCCTGTCAGTCGTGCCTCCTGGCTGCTCTGGACGTCCCACTGAGGATGCTGTGGTTCCTGTGATCAGAGCACTGAGTGCTGTTGCCATTGTGTTCCCAGATGAGCTTGTCAGCTGTTTCACATCAGGGATCAATACCTGTGCCTAGGTCATTGCCCCCGTGCAAAATATTAAAGCACTTTTGCTTCGGCAATGACAGTTGACATAGATGATATCTGCCAAGTTAACTGAGCTTCCTTCTTTGACCACTACCACCTTAAGAGCAAGTAATGAGTGATCAAATAATGAAAAGAAACACAAGAAAATCCAAGAGCCAGAGCCAAAAGGTGGGAAAACAGAAACCTCTAAGCCATTCAGGGTAGACTCACTCAGTTGGTGCTTCATTCCAGAGAAGAAAGGGACAGTAGGAGGCAGCATTGGTGCCAGGTTTGCTCAGGGGTCCACTTCCTCCCTAACTTTCCTGGCCAGCTTGGACCTGAATAGAAAGTGTTGCTAGGCAGCTTACGGCTGTAATGGTGTCATTGGAGTAAGGCAGCCGCTTTGCAGATGGAATCTTTCATCTAAAGCATCAGAGGCTCCTTCTGCTCCCATTTCTTCTGTTTCCTTCTCTCTTGCGTGGTTATATTGATAGTGCTCTAGTCCATGATCCAGTGCCTCATATTTTAGGACAGTGGTGCTCAATCCACTGTCTTCTCAGATTCAATTAGAGAAGGTTTTTAATGTTCTAGAGTCTTTCTATTCCAAGTGTGGTCCATGGACCTGCAGTTTTGATTAGTATCATTTGGAGCTAGTAAGGAACACAGAATCTTAGGCCCAACCCCATGCCTGTTGAATGAGAATCTGCATTTAACATGTTCCCCTGGGGATCCAGATGCTCTGTCAGTTTGAGAAGCATCCCAGGGGAAAGTGATTCTCATATTCTCTTCTCAATGCAGAGAACCACTATAGAGAACTACTGTGGTAGGCACTCAGTAAATAGCAAAGGAAGAAAGTTGCTTGCACTTTTGCACAGAATATCATGGGAAGAGCATGTATTGTAAGATGTTTATAGTTGGCCAGACTTGGCAAAAACTGACGTTGCAGGATTTTTCAGGTAATGGATATGGGACAGTCTTTTTTTGTTGTTGTACTGTTCTCAGTATGGCTTATTTAATTATTTTAGTAATTAATGAATTAATTCATCAATTTGCTAATTGTAAAATCAAAATCAGTTAATTTTTTAGTATATAATATATACTTTTATTATAAATTATTTATTGTCTTAACTTAGGCTGTTGTAACAAAATACTATAAACTGAGTGGCTTAAACAACAGTCATTTATTTCTCATGGTTTTAGAGCCTGGGAAGCCCTGTCACCTGAGTACTAACCAATTCAGTTCCCTGGTGAGGGCTCTTTTCCTGGCTTACAGACAGCTGCCTTCTTACTGTGTCCTCACATGGTAGAGAGAGAACGAACTCTGATTTCTGTCTCTTCTTACAAGGACACTAATCTCATCCATGGGGACCCCACCCTCATGACCTCATCTAAACTTAATTACTTCCCAAACATCCCTCTTCCAACTACTATTACATTGAGGGGTAGATCTTCAACATAAGAATTCGTATGGGGGGAGACAAAGACGTTCAATCCACAACAATTATTATTTATTGTGAAAAATATAAAGTAATAATACTAGTAGTAACAGTAACACCTATCATTTTAATTTGATTGAACCCAGGTGATGGAGCTTGTACTTGGAGGGTCTTACAGTATATGTACACATCATGAGCGAGATTCCTCGTCCCCCTCACACAGGGGTGGCTTTTAGCAATTACTATCCATGTTGACCCACATTTTCTTCTGATTTCATCTGACAGGGCACAGCCTCTGCAGCGAGCAGGGCAGCAGTGCTGAGACCGCTCCAGAGGAGACCGAGGGGCCAGACTTGGAATCCTTAGATGAGACTGATCACAGCAGCAAGGTGAGAGATTTTCATTTTCGCATCCCATGCTTTGAACCACTGAAGAATCACAGCTGACAATGTCACCTACACAGCTGTATGTGGTTACCAGGCCTCTCCATGGATGAAGTGTTTTTGCTTCTGAGATGTTGCTGAATAGCAGGATATGAAATCCAAATTACAGCCTTGGTAACAAACCTGTATGTGAGAATATAGGGCAGAAATCACTCGTAATGAAATAAAATCCCTTTTCTTTAATTTCTGCCACTGCTGGAGCTCCCAGTTAATGCCATAATTTTATTCCATTTCCCTATTACATCTTCATTTGTGTAGGATGAAACAGCATCCAAAGTATGTGGGACTGAGTCAGCTATGCTTTCTTGCTGCATAGGGTTTCTGTAATGAACTCCTTTTGAATTACCTGCATTCAGCTCTTGTTTAAAGTGAGCAACTTTTATGTTAAAGGGAAAGAAACCATATTTTAAAATTAATCCAAATACACTTTCCCTTGGTTGAACATAGTAAGAAAGTTCTCCTTCTGACTTTTTGGTGCAAGACACTGAAATTATTGCCCATAATTTTGTTTTTTTTTTGAACAGAGTCTCGCTCTGTTGCCCAGGCTGGAGTGCAGTGGCGTGATCTCAGCTCACTGCAAGCTCCGCCTCCCGGGTTCACACCATTCTCCTGCCTCAGCCTCCCGAGTAGCTGGGACTACAGGCACTCGCCACCATGCCTGGCTAATTTTTTGTATTTTTAGTAGAGATGGGGTTTCACCTTGTTAGCCAGGATGGTCTCAATCTCCTGACCTTGTGATCCACCTGCCTTGGCCTTCCAAAGTGCTGGGATTACAGGCATGAGCCACCGTGCCCAGCCTGTTGCCCATAATTTATCATGCTTCTATTCCACTTCATAAAGAGTTCCATGGGTCAGTAGCCTCTCTTCACCGCAGTCTTCAAAACACAACCCAACTTAAAACCTCTGTGTTACCTGAATCCAAAAGATACTCCCCCCGACAAAAAAGCAATTGCGTGTGATTATGTTTCCATACTTATTCATCTTTTTCTATAATGTTGTTGAGATATTTATATTCCTCTACGATCTCTCATTTTTTTTGCTTGACACTTACTAGTCACTTAACCTAAGCAAATCACATAACTGTATACTTTTGTTTTCTCATCTGCAAAATCAAGGTCATACTTTTGCTTGGAGATTGGATTTTGGGATGGGTTAAATAATATAACTATGAGAAAGCACATTGATAATGGAAAAATGCTTTTCAAACATGAACTATTATTTTGAAAACCTACATTTGTACATTTCCTGTTTTTATTCCCTCTGTATGTGTATATTCTGTAGGACTTTCTTGTGTGCACATACTTGATTCTTCAGTATCTTTTATCCATATTTGTTTCTGTTTCCTGACTGTAGGATCTTCATTCTCAGTGTCTTTTTAAGTTGGGCACAATATAAAATCTAATATTTAAAGCAACATTAATACTTATAAACTGAAAGGCATTATGTTGTTGGTTGTTAATTAAAAAGCAGATCATTGGAAATGCACATGTTTCCTTTTAAGGCAAATTAAAAAAACCAACTGCTTAAAGTTCCTTTTTATTTAGGTGACCCTTATATTTCTTTTACCCACTTACTTTTGTGGGGTCGGTCAGTTGTCCTCAGGAGAAACAGATATTTCTATACTGAGGTAAGACAATTTGAAGGGTATCTATTAAGTTACAGTATTACAATAACTAAAAATATTAATTTTCAATTTCTAACTGGGTTTAGGCAAATAGCTATTTTTCCTGTATCTAAAACATTTATTTCTGAACACTTAAAAAGTGTTGGATCCAAAATGATTGGGTCATTTTTACTTTACTGTGATAGGTCAGTGTTCTCATCTCCTTGTGGATTTCGAGAGAGATCGTTTCCATGTTAAATATAGTGAGTCATGAGGTCATAAACAGAGTCCTGTATAATATGAGGTTCTGGCAGTGGAGAGCACGGAAGAGGCTCCGGGGCTTTGTGGACTGGTCCCATGTGTTGCTCTGACTCCATGGTTCTTTTTCCAGAGAACAAGGCTCTTGAACTTATCTGGAACATAAAGGGTCAAATATAGAAATAGATGGTGCTGTTTAAAGATTTTCTTGTAGAAATTCTTAGTGGGCTTTCTAAAAAGGGACAGAATTTTCTCAAAATTATTGACGAGCTACTCGGGAGGCTGAAACAGGAGAATTGCTTGAACCTGGGAGACAGAGGTTGCAGTGAGTCAAGATCGCGCCACTGCACTCCAGCCTGGGAGACAGAGTGGGACTCCATCTCAAAAAAAAAAAAAAAAACAAAAAAAAAATTAAGAAGTTTGGGTGATGATTTGAATATTTTTAAAGGTCATGCAGTAGACTGCATTCAAACCATAAGTTCGTATTTCATTCTGCTAGGTTGGATGTGGGGAGCACTGTGTAATTCTGTGTCCGAAATACTTCCTGGTTTTGCTTTGATTCAGACTTCATCTTCTTTATTTGAAATTTTGTCATGCAACTCAAATTAATTAGCTAAAATAACCTTTGGTCAATTAAATTTCTCACTTAGGATATTTGAACGCAAAGGCTTAAATGAGCAGTTTTTGGTGACTGGGTTCTACTGTGTGTTATTAATAATAAATGAGAAGTAATACTTATTTAAGGTCTTGTGTATATTAGGCGCTGTTCCATATTAACTCATCTTAGCCTCACAACACTCTTGAGAGAGATACTATTATTTGCCCTATTTTATAGATGAGGGCACTGGAACAGAGAGATTAAGCGACTTGCTGAAGGTCACACAGCTCTGTGATGACAAAGCCAGGATGCAAACCCAGTTTGGCTCCAGGTCTTATGTTGTTAGTGGCTATGTTAAAACTACCTTGTGTCCAGATTGTTAACATCTGGTTTTAAATACCAGGCTTCATATAAAGGAATTAATTTATTAGTGGTGCTGTAGGCCATTTATATATACAGCCATAAACCACTTAAATTTTTTCCTAATGCTTAATGTTTCTGTGTGTCTCTTTTTATGATTTAAAGTAAGAGCAAGCAAACACCTTAAGTTTCTTGATGAAGGCTAAATATTTTTTGATGCATCTCCTATATAAGTGTGAAATTTTTCTTGAGAATAAGCTGAAAATTAATTTTTCAATCGTTAGCTGTCTAAACTTGGAAGCATGATTTAGCCTTGTCTGAATGTACCAGGCTGAGTGTAGAGATGTAAATGTGTAAATAACTAAATAAAAAGAAACAAATAATCACTTTTTATTGCAGCTGAGTATGTTAGAGCTGCTGATTTTGTTTAATATTCTTGGTTTCTTTCTAAATGAACTGTTTTACATAATGTCGGTCAGGATAAAGAAAAAGCATGTTGGAGTTCTGTATGTTTTCACTTGTATTGAATAGCAGTTTTTGCTATGTGTGGCCTTTTAGAGTTGAGCAAGTAAATGTATGCTTGTTGAGCGTGGTGGTACTGGAATGTCACAGCCACTGGGGAGGGGCAGGGAAATGTCACACTGCAGGGACAGTCTAGCAGCCTTTCTTTTTCTGAGCCGCCTCCTTTCTCCTATGACTGTGGGTGACAACCTCAAAAAGCCTCATCATCACTGGCTTCTTCTTTCTCTGCTTCTCATTGAAAACTCTTGTTTCTGGAGATGAATGCTAATTAGCTTCAGGGCAGTGCGGTCATGTGTCATGCATTCCAGGCCTCCTGGCAGCTGTGATTTTGTTTTCCATTTAGCAAATGTATTAGAATAATTTTCAGGACCTTTCCATTAGCAATGACTTTTTCTTTCTCACCCATATTGTTTTTGTCTCAGAAATGTCTGCTTTTATAACAAAGCATGAGTGGAAAAATGTGAAACTTATCAACTGTTACACACACACACTGTTACACACACACACACACACACACACACACACACACACAACTTTTCTTAGTTGCCTGCTCTTGACTCAGTGTGGAATGCCTTGAAAGTTATCGGAGCCGGGCAGGTTTAATATTCCTGAGCAGTGCAGGATGCTGGCCAATCAGCTGATCTCAGGCTGCAAGGCAGAGACGCTTACATCCCAGGGAGGCATTTTGTGCTTTGTTTTCTTGCCAGTTTCAGCTCTCCCTTTCTGGAACTTTTATTGTTTAGCCAGGTGAAATCAAAGCCCGAGTTCTGGTCCACAGTTTAGCCTTTGACAGCTTCCCAGAGGGCACTGGTGGGAAGCGAGTGCAGCTCCGGGGTCGCACCGTCGCTGTCCTTGCTGCGTTGAGACGTGGCCGTAGATTTTCATGGGAAAACCAGCATGGGACGTCCATATGAGAGGATGCTCTCTTCAGAGCTAGGAGGCGTTTGGTGCTCTGGGAATATTTTAAGAAACTTCTGTCTCCGTGCTGAACACGTCAGGTGGTAGAATTAATTACCATGAGAATACATTCCTGATGATGTCTGCACTGTGGAAAATAAAGCGCAAGCCCAGGATTGAAAATAATGACAAGTCCGGTGACTCTATATATCGAACACTTCATCTGGTGAGCGCCTTTGCTGTTTGAATCCTGTCTTGCTAGGTTTGATTATGTTATGACTTTCTAGCTCAGTTGTTTTTCAATCCAAATGACAGTGATTATACCTTTCCCATTTCCCCATATTCTGTCCTTTTACCCTCTGGATCCCCTTGTTCATAAAGTCTGTATTGTGGCTTTTGGTGGGGGCGGTGGGGAGGTTCGCAGTTGGTATGGAGTTGAATTTGCCTAGCATCTTTACATTTTTCTACTCTTTTATACTTAAATGGCAGAAAGATGTAATCTGCATTTTTTTTGTTTAATTAATGGTCAGTTGCATTTTTTGCCTTTGTTTTGGTTATTGAGATTTTGATTGTGTTTTGTGTTATGTGCATGGTGAGACTCTCCCATCCCCCCTCAGAACGGGCTGTCCGAGTGATCGGCAGGGAGGTCTGGAAATAGGATGTTCAACTTGTTTCCTTTGGTAAGGCTTGAGGTGTTTTTGACTTTATTTCTGCTTCCTTGAGAAGGAGATAGATATAGAAGGGTTGGCTCAGGGGACGTGTTACTGGTTTGACAGCAACTGACCTATTTGGACAGGTCTATTCCTACAGTAAATATTAACTCTCCAATGAGGAAGTGTAGTGGGGTAATGGCAAGAAATAATTTAGCAAAATCAAATTCAACCTTTTAATAGTTTATTATTAATAGCTCAGTCTGTCGACCATTAGATATTGTGTCATTTAATCAAACTTAAACTTCTACAGCACGCACACCTGATTTGCTCAAATAAGCCTTCTTCCTTCTTGGATATTTCTTCTTTGAAGTTTGTTCAAGAGGAAACTGAAAAGGTGATCGAGAACTCTAGGGATTACCATTGTACATAATGTCTCTGAAATTATGGAGCTCATTGTCCCCAAAAAAAGCTTAAGTAGAGGCTATAAGATTTTAGGCCACTCTGGCCCCTTTTAAATCTGTGGGATGTGTTAAATCGGTCAGACTCAAAGAACAGTTTTAGAACTGTGAACTCATCTAGAGTTAGAAATTGCCTTTGGTGGTTGCATAACAGGAAGAGCTTAAACAGCTGGGTGGCTTGAGTTGATAGTGTGTACTTAAAAGTCTACCCCCCTCTTTTTGTACTTTCTTTTCATCTTCCACAGGAGGAAAGCAGCCTTATAAACATTGAGCATCACGCTGGTCTCAGTAAAGTGGCCCATTTCCTCTTGCCATTGTCCTCTCCTTGTCTGTATGTTGGTTGGATAATTCTTAGTCCTGACAGTGGAAAAGCTCTGCTACCCTTTAACAGTTTTAAACTCTCAAAATGCCTGTAAGTGCTTTTTTGGTTTCCAGGGTGACTGATTACAGTACTCAAGTAGGGGAGAGGTTTGTACTTTCCCCACTGGAGAAGCCTGGTCTGCCTTCCCCTTGCTGGAGTCCTAAGCTGCTTGTCCCACATCCAGGATACTTGGCTTTTGGGAGCATGTTGAGAACCTCCCATTGAGGAGACCTTTCTTGGCACTTGTGGCTACAGCGCTTGGTGTGGGAATGACTAGGATACCATCTCTAACATTCAATGGTGGAGCAGGGCAAAGCCTTGCACCCAACTCCTCCTACAATCTACATCATGGCTAAGCTGCATGGAGAAGGGCCTGATGGATTTTGATGTAAAGAAGTTTGGCCACAGTAAAGAGGGAGGGGGATTTAAAAGCAGAGCCCCACAGTATGGAAAAATCTCTAGCTTAGAGGTATTCTAAAGAAAACCTGCATTTCATAATTCCTTCCAAAAAAAATTTTGGGGGATATTATTTTAATAAAACAGAATTTTCAAACTTGATGACATCCTTTTAAGTTGTTTCCAAGCAAATTTTAAGAGCCTTGTGTATAACACCCCTTGACAACATGTATGTGCATTATAACTTGTAATTATGAATATGGTACCTTTTTATTCTTTATTCAAATAACGTGCAGTTGACAGTAAAGAGATTACATCTATTGGACTCAGTTCCTCGTGCTACACCTGAGGGTTGGTGCCTTGATTCATTGAATAGGGTTGCCAGTGGGGAAACTGCTTTGCCCCTTGCTCAACTTGAGAGACCACTCAGCTAAGTCTATCCTAGGCTTAGGTCATACCTAATAAGGAAGGGATACTTAAGGCTGTGAAATGTCCAAAGAGGACCCAAGGGAATTTTAGCTGTCCCTGAGATGCTAAAGGTGTTTCCTAATATAAGCCAGAACTTATCTCTGGCTGTCTGAGGCTGAGGTTGGGGTAGGAGACAGCTGGATTTAGAGCACTGAAGCCGTAGCCTGCATCCTACTAACCCGAGCTCACCCCACAGGCCTGCTTCAAACTAAGGATGCCAAGCCTCAGGCGTGGTAAACTGACATAGACCAAGCCAGAAACCCTGTTCACACTCTTAAAAATGGAATTCTCAAAGTATTTATGGTAGAACAGATGGAATGAATACCCAGAGGTAGTGAGGTGTGAATTGGTGTGAATTGGAAGCACAAAGGAATGTGTTAGTTCCTTTGTCTTTTGGAATTTCCTGCCTTTGATATGTGTCATATCCCCATGTTTGCCTTTCGTGAATCACCGATTTCACACGGACAGTTTGCCTAACTGATAAAAGGTGTGCTCTGCCTCTGTGGCAGGTCCTCAGATAACATTTTGTTCAACATCATTTCATCATAACGTTTATGTGAAAAAAATTGATTTCTAGCCAGGACCACTGTCTGTGTGGAATTTGCATGTTCAATCCAGGTCTTCGTGGGTTTTCTCTGGGTACTCGGGTTTGCTCTCACATCCCAAAAACGCGCACGTGGGATGAATTGGCATGTCTCAGTGGTCCCTGAGTGAGTGTGTATGTGTGTGCACCCTGTGATGGAATGGCATTCTATTCAGGGTTGGTTTCTGCCTTGCCCCCTGAGCTGTCAAGATAGGCTCCAGTCACCCATGATCCTGAGCTGGAATAAGTGGGTTGGAAAATGAGTGAATAAATGAATACAAATCATTATAAAATAAAAATTTGTAAAGTATACAATCATTACAAATGCAGGAAACTATGCAGTACAAAAGTATTCAGAGATCCTGCCAAAGTTGTTCTTGCTAGATTTTGAACTGCATGATGGTAGGAGGTGCCCCTTACAATTTTTGCTTTGCAAACATTTATTGCTTGACTTAACACACTACCACTACGACCACCGTCACTCGCCAGTTCACCAAAAGCTGGGTAAATGGTTCTCTTAACTTGTTTTTATTTATCTTACTTAAATGTATATCTGGCTTACATTTATTTCAGTGTTTAATATTAGAAGTCTTTTGGTCTTTATTTAGAAGCGTGGTGATTTTTTCTGTGACCAGAAATGTGCTATAGGAACTTAACTTGTTTGTATCAATTAGCCTACAGTAAAAATGGTTTCTTTATGCCATTTAGCTTAAAGTCAGTTTCCAAGAGCCTATAAACCATGCTAAGTGAGGACTCACTGTAATAGACTGCAGTGAAGAATATATTTGCTATGAGCAGTAGCTTTCCTATTAATTCTGTCAAAAACAGACAGCTGTGATTACCGTTGGAAGCTTTAGAAAAGGATGGTATAAAGAGAGGTGCCAATTATACATTTGTTGTGTTAGGTGCCTTTGCCAGGTACCAAATCAAAGCAACCAAGGAGAGTTTGGGATAAGACAGGGGCAGGGCACAGTTAGTTGTCAGCTGTTACCACTGTCTGTCCATGGATTTTCATTTTGGCAAGGGTTTGCTTTCTTTCTCATTATGACCGTGTTACAGTGAGTTTTCTATTACAGTTATCACTGGATCATCTAAAAGACACATGAAAATTTTTGCTAAAATGGATGTATTTGTTCCTTTGTAATTTTTAAGACAAAGCCTTACTTGACTGTATATTTAATGATGATTTTGAGTTATTGAAATTCTAGCATAACTAAATAAAATAGTTTATTTCTACTGAAATAAGCTTTGATCAACAACACATAGTTTTTCTTTTTTAACAGCCTTGTTGAGATATAATTTACATACCATACAGCTCAGCCTATTTCGGTCAATTTTTCCAGTCAGTCACCTAAGGGAAAATTGTTTGTGGGGTTATTCAGTGTCAGAAACATGCATTTCCACAGAAAACATTGAGTAGTGCCACTGACAGGTGACTGACACCTTCTGGCACATAAGACAGGGTTAGTGCTAGCAACGAATAAGCTGTGGTAATTGTAAGAGAATTAGAATAATAATTATGTGGATGTGGGTCCTGGCTCTCCTCTGTCCTGTCATGCCACTGCAGCTAATGCATCCTTCTTAGGTTCTGATTTTCCCTGTCCTTGCCTCATCTTTATTCTGGACTTCCTTCCCTTTTGGATATGCTAATGAGGGAAAGGCTCTTCAATGTTGGCTGCCTTCCTCTGTGTTTAAAACTCCTCCATGGCATACACTTGATTTTAGCTTTTCTGCCCTACACAAAACACGAGCCTTGACTTTTAGCTCTGTGCACCAACTATTGTTTTTGGGAGGATATTCTCATGTTGTTGCTAGGTAGGTGGGTAATAGAAGAAGTTATTCTTTATTTGCACCGGTATTTACTGGAAATGCTTTGTGCCTAGAGTTGAATTAGACAATAGAAGCAGAGAGAGAAGTGTGAGAAGGGCAGCCACTAGCTTCAAGAAAATTTCCGTGACCGGGCGCGGTGGCCTATAATCCCAGCACTTTGGGAGGCCGAGGCGGGCAGATCACGAGGTCAGATTGAGACCATCCTGGCCAAAATGTTGAAACCGCATCTCTCCTAAAAATACAAAAAATTAGCCGGGCGTGGTGGCGGGTGCCTGTAGTCCCAGCTACTCAGGAGGCTGAGGCAGGAGAACGGCATGAACCCGGAAGGTGGAGCTTGCAGTGAGCCGAGATCATGTCACTGCACTCCAGCCTGGGTGACAGAGCGAGACTCCGTCTCAAAAAAAAAAAAAAAAAAAAAGGTAAGAAAATTTCCATCAAACATTCATTGAGTGGTGCATTGGAACATGTATTAGTGAATTAAATTTTGTGTTACTACATAGCCTCTAGAGCAATTACATGGAGAGCTTTAAAACATATTGATATTTGTATATCTCACCCCAAAGATTCTGATGAAATTGATCTCTGATGTGCACGGGCATCGGGATGTTGAAAAGCTCCCCAGGTGATTCTCATAAGCAGCCAAGCTGGAGAACTACTGGTCTCATGGGTTTTTTTTACAGCAGCCCATGCTTTGGAGAACTGTTTGTGTAACTGGAAGAGTTGGAATTTTAGAATCCTGGAATCCTACGTTTCAAATGCATGACAAAATGTGTGCAACCTTTATGGTCTGTACCTGATTCATCCCCGGTAGATGTGGAGACTGGGATCTCCTGTTGAGGCCTGTTTTAGGGCTAATTCCGTTATTCTTAAAGGGGAGTGGTATCTTTTTGCCTTTGGAGAAGCTGGAGAGGGAGCAGCTTTTTTTTAAGTATGGGTATCTTTCTTAATCTAGAAAGTTGACTCAGTGTCCATTTTTAACAGGAAGAACCTTAGCTTATAAAATCATCTTTGCAACATTGCAAAGTAGATAGTGTACTGAACTGGGAGTCTGATAATAAGGCTTGTACCTTGGGTGAAATGCAGCTAACTTTTATGTCTCCTGATTTATTAACTTCTTGCTTGGAGAGTGGTTAAGATACATAGGCTTTGGAACCAGATTGCCTGGTTCAAATCCCAGCTCTGCCACTTACGTACTGCATCATCTTGGATGAGTTACTTAACCCCTCTGGGCTTCCGTTGTCCTTACCGTGTGGGCAGATGAAATGCCTCAGACCGGCACTAGGCGTGTGGTAAGCAATTAGTGTATGTTAGCAGTTGTTATCCTGGTTGTTTTGAGCATTCAAGAAGCTCTCCTAAATGTGGAGCAACTTGTGGAAACACAAGTCAACATTCATATGTGACAGTTCATTAACCAGGAAGAACACCTCTAGGGGGTCCAGGTGTCAGGTGCGTCTAATGAGGGATAATGACCTCTGCCTTCCCTTCCCCGCTGTGCTCCAAAGAGTACAGAACAGGTGGCCGCATTTTGCCGCAGTTTGCACGAGATGAACCCCTCTGACCAGAGCCCATCTCCTCAGGACTCCACGGGGCCTCAACTGGCGACCATGAGACAACTCTCAGATGCAGATAAGCTGCGTAAGGTGATCTGCGAGCTCCTGGAGACGGAGCGCACCTACGTGAAGGTATGTTTCTCGTTTCTCCCCGTCCTCCCTCTGCCTCGTAAAGGAGTGAAGTTGGTGTGTCTCTGCTGGTTTTCATTAACAGCTGAATCAAACTGGTCATGAAGAGTGTCTTGGTTTCTCTTGGAATTTTGCCTTTACTCTGAATGTTAAAAGCTTGTTTTGAGTTGGTTTTTTTTTTTTGTCTTCTTTTTTTTTTTTTTTTATAAGATAGTCTCACTCTGTTGGCCAGGCTGGAGTACAGTGTTGTGATCATAGCTTACTGCAGCCTTGACTTCCTGGGCTCAAGTAATCCTCCCTCCTCAGCCTCCTGAGTAGCTGGGACCACCATGCCCAGCCCCATTTTCTGTTTTTTGTAGAGAGGGGGTTTCACCATGTTGCCCATGCTGGTTTCGAATTCATGGGCTCAAGCGATCCTCCCACCTTGGCCTGCCAAAGTACTGGGATTATAGGCATGAGAGCTACCACGCCCAGCCTTCTTGTGATTTTTAAGGAAGCCTAGCAATTTTTACAGCAATTCATTTATATATATAAATATATATATGTATGTGTTGACCTAATAAGAAAGCTAAATTTAATTTTTTAAAAAGTTGAGGATATGATCTTCATAATCTAATTAGAGTCTAGCCACAAGAGTGTCAGGTCTGTTGTCTTTGTGTTATCACTTGTTTTGACACCTGGTCACATTCCCCATGCAGTGGCAGGGTGATCTGTTTAAGTATCTATTATTTTAGTCTTTAAATCAGGGGTTAGCAAATGATGGCCCTTGGGTCAAATCCAGCCTGCCGCCTGTTTTCGCAAATAAAGTTTGATGAGAACACAGCCGCACTCATTCCTTGACGTACTGTCTGTGCCTGCTTGGGTGCTACAGTTGAAGAAGTTGCAACGGAGACTGTATTTTAGTCCTCGAAGCCTAAAATATTGACAGAAAAGGTTGGCTTACTCCTGCTTGAAATGGACCTTAATCACCTAAAGTCTCTAATGTTAGCCTTCAGGACAGGATCTGTTTGTTCTCTTCTAGATCCTTTTATAGACGTTAACATATGCTTTATACTTTAAGTTCTAGGGTATATAAAAAAATAAAAATAAATAAAAAATAAAAAAACACATAAGCTAATGAGTTCTCTTTTCAATTCTTAGGATTTAAACTGTCTCATGGAGAGATACCTAAAGCCTCTTCAAAAAGAAACTTTTCTCACCCAAGATGAGGTATGCTGGAAATGGTTTCAACTTTGTGACCATGATACTGTGGTTTGGCTTGTTGGTAAAAAGGAAAAAATGGGGGCATGCGTAACACTGAAAACATTTTGAATGTATTTAATTGTAGTAACTAGGTGAAATTATTGCCTGCTAAGCTTTGGTGTGCTCATGGAGAGTAAAAAACTGCCCCGCTCTCTGGTATGGGATTCTCTTAGTTGATAAGAATTGATAGAAAAACCTTGTAATCAGATATAAATAACGTTTAGGAAGACTAATGAGATATGAGGTGCATTAAATTCTGTTTCATTTCTAGCTTGACGTGCTTTTTGGAAATTTAACGGAAATGGTAGAGTTTCAAGTGGAATTCCTTAAAACTCTAGAAGATGGAGTGAGACTGGTACCTGATTTGGAAAAGCTTGAGAAGGTCGACCAATTTAAGGTAAGTAGTGCAAAGCTGCCTCCAGCGTCAGGGCTATAGTGTGGCTCAAGTTGAATCCCCTGATCGTGTTAATGTCTTCATTGGAGGGCCACAGTGGGGTCCGTTCCGTAAGGGTGTCTGAGAGGGGAACGGAGTGTATCTTGCCTGTCTGGCTAAGGAAGACCAATGCCATCAATTTACATTAAACTGGTGCAGCTGCTGGCTTTTATATGCGAGGAAGTACCAACCTTGACCTTTTGTTTGGTTTATGTGGGGGCCTTTAATGCTTTAGCTATCGGTGAATTAGAATAGGCACTCCTGGCTGGGCGTGGTGGCTCACACCTGTAATCCCAGCACTTTGGGAGGCCAAGGCGGGCAGATCACCCGAGGTCAGGAGTTCGAGACCAGCCTGGCCAACATGGCAAAATCCCATCTCTACTAAAAGTAAAAAAATTAGCTGGGCATGGTGGCGGGCACCTGTAATCCCAGCTACTCAGGAGGCTGAGGCAAGAGAATCGTTTGAACCTGGGATGCAGAAGTTGCAGTGAGCCGAGATCGTGGCACTGCTCTCCAGTCTGGGGGACAAGAACGAGACTCCATCTTAAAAAAAAAAAAAAATAGGCACTTCTGGTTACCCAGTAAACAAATTAATTTATCCTGTTCTGGGAAACTTTGCTTAATGGAAATGCTTATCATCATCCAGGGGAAAGACAATCTTCCAGCACACGGTGTCCTTGCAGCCTAATGAGGATTTATGACTAGTGCCTTAGCAAGGCTGCTTATTTCCTCTTCCCTGCTTGGCTTTCTTTTATTGCAGATTTCCTGTGTTGCACCTCCAATTAACAAAGCACATTGCTTCATATATTGGCTTACATGTCACCCTCATGCGCTTTAACAAACAGGTTAATTGAGGTATAATTGTGTGGTAGAATATGCTGCATATATTTGGTATGGAATTTGATGAATTCACACACACACACCCCTATGTAACCATGGCCACAACCAGGACAGTGCACATAATCCTTTCTCCTGAAAGTCTTGTGCTGCCCTTTTGTGGTTTTTCTCTCCTGCCTCTTACTGCCCTCCCACTCTTCCCCTGCTCCATGCGCTGCTCCCTGTTGTTATAAATATGTTTGCATTCTGGAATTTTATTTTGGTGGAATCCCATACCAAGTACCTGTTTTTCTGGGGCTGCTTCCACTCAGCGTAGTTGTACTGAGATCGTCCATATTGCTGTGTATCAAGAGCTCATCCCTTTTCATTGCTGCATTGTCTTCCATTGAGTGGATAGACCACACTTGGTTATCTGTGCACCTTGGGTTGTTTCCAGTTTTTGGTAATTACAAATAAAGCTGCTGTGAACATTTGTGTACAAGTTTTATTATGGATATATGCTCTCATTTCTCTTAAGTACCCAGGAAGGGAATGGTTGGGTCATATGGTAAGGGTGTGTTTAACTTTTTAAGAAACTGCTAAACTGTTTTACAAAGTGGTTATACCATTGCAGCTCCCTCCAGCAGTTCCTCCTCATTGTTCTGCTGAGGTCACAGTCACTTTCTCTTTTTCGCTATTCTAACAGGTGTGTAGTAGCACCTCATTATGGTTCTAATTTTAATTTCCCTAATGACGTACGATGATGAGCATCTTCTGTTATGTGCTTGTTTTTTGCCCTCAGTATATCCACCTTGGTGAAGTATTTGTTCAAATAATTTGCTCATTTATTTTACTGGGTTATTTGTTTACTAATACTGAGTTTTGAGAGTTCTTTGTATATCGTTTATAAGTCCTTTATCAGATACATGATTTGTAAATATTTTTTTCTGTATTTGAGGCCCGTCTTTTCATTTTCTTGACAGTGCCCTTCACAGAGCAGAAGTTTTTAATTTTGATAAAGTACAGTTTTTCAAATTTTCCCTTTTTGAATCACACTTTTGGTGTCTTATCTATGAAATCTTTGCCTAAAGATTTTTTCCTGTGTTTTCCCTTAGAAGTTTTGTAGTTTTCTCTTAGAAGTTTTATAGTTTTACATTTAGACTTCTGATCTATTTGAACTTGAATTTGTTATGGTTTAATGTAGGAATCAAAGTTAATTTGTGTGTGTATGAATATCCAATTTTTCTAATCCTGTTTGTTGCAATGACTGTCGTTTGATCCTTTTTCCACTCAATTTCTTTCGCATTTGTGTTAAGAATCAGTTGTTCATATGTGTATAGGTCCCCATACGCTTTGCCTGTCTTCTAACACTTGCATGAATCTAGCTGTGTAATATTAGGGTACAAGTTTCGGAGCTGAGGTAAAGACTGCCTCACCTCGATATTCTACCTCAATATATGTTTTTTTGTGTGTGTGTTATCTCTTTACATTGCCTCTCTGCAACAGGAGCTACTAAGAATTACATACAAACACACATAAGTATGTGAATATATTATAGGTGTTCATTTTTGTTTGGATATAATTTCAGACTTACAGAAAAGTTACAAGAATAGTGCAAAGAATTCCTGAATACCCTTCATTTAGATTCCCCAAATGGTAACATTGGGCTACATTTGCTTTATTCTTTCTTTCCCTCCCTGTCTCCTATGTGTATATGTATCCATATGTGCATGTGTGTACATTGTGCATGTATGGTGTGTCTGTGTGTACATATAAAATATTTTCTTCCCAAACCATTTAAGAGAAAGTTGTAGGCACAATATATCCTTCACCCTAAATACTCCATATAGTTCATTTTTGTGTTCAAAAATTGCTTGTTGGTGGTTATGCTCTTCATTTGAAATACAGTTAGGTTCATTGTAGTGATATCTGTTTTCTAAATTAGTAAATTAATAATTTGCACAGTAGAACACATGATGTGGCCTGATAGATAAACAAAAAAACTGCTTAATAAAAATGGATGTATTCTGGAGGCCAGGGTTGGTTAAAATATGGTTATAGGCATACTTTAAAATACTACGTTTTAACCTAAAGTAGCTAACATTCATTATATTCATTTACAAGTCTTTTGCTGTGGGGCTGGTTCTTTGAGTTTGGGTCCAGTTAATCGCTAAAAGGATTCACAAGAAGGAGACTTTGGGTACCAGAACTTTGATATAGACTTGAGTGTACTGACAGCAGTGTTATTCTAGGGAGAGGCTGGTACATTGCTTCTTTTAGTGACAGGTGGAGCATCTCAAATCTGAAAATCTGAATTCTGAGCTGCTCTAAAATTGGAAACTTCTTGAGTGCCAACATGATGCTCTAAGGAAATGGCCATTGGAGCATTCTGGATTTTCGATTTTTGATGCTCAACCAGTAAATAGAATGCAGATATTCCCAGATATGAAAAAATATGAAATCTGAAATACTTCTGGTCCCAAGCATTTTGGATCAAGGATACCAAACTGGTACTTCCATACTCAACCGTCACTCTTCTCAATTCCACATAAGTAGGACCCTCTTCATATACCTTCACTTTGCTGCTTATGGCACAATCTGATTGTCTCCATTCCATCTGTAAGGCGAGATGGCTCATGAACACTAGTGTGCCTGCCTGCAAGATTCTCTCCAGGCTCTGTGAGTTGGTTTCCAGACAGTTTGGCTCCGAAACCTGTTGCTATTGATTTCCACAATTGCTGCTCTTTTTAAAATCCTCATTGTATATTTGACAAAAAAAAAGAAAAAACTTGTTAAATTCTTCAAACTGTGTTGCATAGAGCACTAGTCTCAAGGTAGTATCAGAAGGAAATAAATTAGTTGTGATGTCAAATAAGTTTTGATAAAATTTTCATTTGGAAATTTGCAATGTACACCAGCCTATGAGAAGCGTTCTGAAGTCCTACAGAACAGAAACATTGGGGAAATGGAGTCTTTATGTATAAACCCCTCATATTTGTGTGCACTGTGTTCCCTGAGAATCAATTTTTAAGGCGGGAGGAATAAGTGAATACCTTAATGTTTCATCTGTGGTTATGGTAGGGTAAATAAACACTTAGTAAATATTAAGTTAAATAAATGGATGGCTAGAGGGAGGGGTTACATTTAGCACATTTTCTTCCACAACTTTTTTTGCTTAATTCTTGATTATGACTCTGTGTTAGTTCATTTTCACATTGCTATGAAGAAATACCTGAGACTGGGTAATTTGTAAAGAAAAAGAGGTTTAATGGGTTCACAGTCCCTCATGGCTGGGGAGGCCTCAGGAGGAGCAAAGTCACGTCTTACATGGCGGCAGGCAAGAGAGCGTGTGCAGGGGAACTGCCCTTTATAAAAACCATCAGATCTCATGAGACTTATTTGCTATCATGAGAACAGCACAGGAAAAACCTGCCTCCATTATTCAGTTACCTCTCACAACATATGGGGATTATGGGAGCTACAATTCAAGGTGAGATTTGAGTGAGGACACAGCCAAACTATATCAGGCTCCAAGGATAACTCCCTCGCAGAGTCTGACGGCAGTACCCAGGGTACTCCTGCTGACACCCTCCAAGCCAGGGTGGAGATTTGGGGAGGGCTTGGAAAATAAAGGAGGAAAAGGAGAACATGGAAGAAGAGAAGTGAGGCATCTAATTACCAATTATGTGTGGTTTAAAATAAACCTTTTTTTTTTGTCATGGACAGACTCAGAATCCTCTGCATTGTTCATTAGATAAATTGCACTTTGGGGAACCTAGTTTGTTACTCAAATTCAAAACCTTATTTCTTTGCTTGAAACCTGCCTTTTAATTCTAAGCCTCAATAAGCTAAATAAGGCCCCTCTCTAAACAAGACTCTTTCAGTGTGAAACTCACAGAAGATGTTTGTCTGAGGCCATATATATCTATATATATCTCTCTCTATATAT
>NW_026652289.1:14976914-15074460 GCF_009828535.3 Hylobates moloch
ATCTGTATATTATATATTTATATATAATATAGCTGTATATTATATATTTATATATATCTGTATATTATATATTTATATATAATATATCTGTCTATATATATAAAATGTGGGATACAAAGTATCTTCTCAGGCATAGTAAAATCTTAATGAGAAGGCCTCTACCCAGTTGTGATCCTACTGGGACAGGGCAGAGAGGCTGGGGAGATGATACCTGATTTCCATAGTTGAGCGTGTTTCTTCCTTTAATATTGCTTATGTTCTTCGCTGCTAGAGGAGAGGGTGGTTTTGGAAGGCATGAAGATAGTGATCAGAGGAACATGTTTTCTGCTTTGGGGGCGGGAGGTATGAGCATTTCCTGCCTTTATTTAGTTTGCCAACAGGAGCTAATGAGAGAATTGAGATTTCTGACTTTTCCAAAATATATACTTTCTCATCAACATTCAAACAGCCTGGATAGGTTATTAAAAGACGCAGACCTGGAAAACCAGGGACATCTCCCCTATAAATACTAAGAAGACAAAAAGTCCAACACCTTTTACACAAACTTGTACGAGCACATACTTTGTAATGGGCAATTTTAGGGCGTTTGATAGCAAATAAAGGCTCTGACAGACATGGAAGATGTTGATTTGTGGGGTGGGCCAGGCAGATGTGAGCTCCCTGCCATAACCTGCTGTTATTTCCAGTGGAGGAAGGAAACAACCAACTGTTTCCTTTTCTCGTCAAATCTAGAAAGTGCTGTTCTCTCTGGGGGGATCGTTCCTGTATTATGCTGACCGCTTCAAGCTCTACAGTGCCTTCTGCGCCAGCCACACAAAAGTTCCCAAGGTCCTGGTGAAAGGTAAGGCCTCTGAGGATATGGAGGTGGGGGTGTGTTGCTTGTCAGTTGTGTGGCTGACAGTGGTTGGGGGCTTTTGGACAGAAATCTAAGAGTCATTGGTTGCCAGATAGATGTTCCAGCAAGCCACTGATATGGGTGCTGAGCAATGCAATGCATTCAGTTTTTTTTCTTTCTTTCTTTCTTTCTTTTTTTTTTGAGACAGAGTCTCACTCTGTTGCCCAGGCTGGAGTGCAGTGGCATGATCTCGGCTCACTGCGACCTCTGCCTCCCAGGTTCAAGTGATTCTCCTGCCTCAGCCTCCTGAGTAGCTGGGATTACAGGCGTGCACGACCACACCTGGCTAATTTTTGTATTTTTAGCAGAGATGGGGTTTCGCCACATTGGCCAGGCTGGTCTCGAACTCCTGACCTCAGGTGATCCACCCTCCTCGACCTCCCAAAGTGCTGGGATTACAGGCATGAGCCACTGCTCCCTGCATTTTTTTTTTTTTTTTTTTGAGACAGAGTCTTGCTCTGTCACTCAGGCTGGAACCTCCACCTCCCAGGACAAGCGATTCTCCTGCCTCAGCCTCCCGAGTAGCTGGGACTACAGGCCCCTGCCACCACACCAGGATAATTTTTGTATTTTTTGGTAGAGATGGGGTTTCACCATATTGGCCAGGCTGGTCTTGAATTCCTGACCTCAAGTGATCTGCCCGCCTCGGCCTCCTACAGTGCTGGGATTACAGGCATGAGCCACCACACCTGGCCAATATCTTGAATTAATGGTTTTCTCAATTTTCTTGTAATGAAAGTTTTACCTTGCTATTTGGGGCCAGAATTGATGGGTCTTTTTTTAGTTATGTAAAAACGTAGGGGGTTTAGAAATTCCTTGCTTTATTTCTGTTTTTCTTTAATTTTGATTATAACCTACCACACTTCATAACTAAGTCCTCACTTCACGTTGTTGATAGGTTCTTGGAAACTGTGACTTTTAAGTGACACGATGTACAGCAGGTTCCCAACTAATGTCATTTTGTTCAACATCATTTTGTTACAATGTTGATGAGGAAAAAAATTGGTTTCATTATACATGATTTTGCATAAAGTTGCAGTTTCCAAGAACTTACTGACTACATTAAGTGAGGACTTACCGTATACCTTTTTGTGGAATTTTATCTTTCCTTCACCTACTTTTGTTCCTGGGAGTGTGATAACAGCTCCCAAAAGCACTTCTAAAGTTGTCTCAGTTATCCTTGAAAATTGCTGCATTTGTAGTTATTTTTGTGCAGGACAAAGTAGAATTTTTATATTGGCAAGCTGCTTTTCCTTAAGTGCTCTGAGAAGACGGTGGAACATTCTGAGAGTCTCCAGAAAGTGGTTATGTCTCCATAGTTCATCATATGGTGGTTTTTGATGGTAAAAGGATTAAGGAAACATTTTCTTGGCAAACAGTAGCACCAACAGAAAGTTTGATTTCAAAGAATCTCTGGAAATCAGCTTGCTGTTCCTTAACACTTCACTGTAGCTGCCAAGTAAACAGCTGCTGATCAGGTCCCCAGATGTGTAAATAATGTTCTTGTGTTGATGTTTGTTGCCAAAGAGAACTAGCTTGACTTAATTTAAAACCTATTATAGGAAGTATTAGCACAATACAGATCTCTGGGTAACAAAGAGCCTGCCCCAAATAAAAACAGTCTGAAGGGTAGTGGTGGTCTGTGCAACAGAGTTCTGGTGGAACCTCAAATGAAAAGGGGACCTGGGATTCTCCTTGTCATGCTGCCTGTCCTTTCCCGTGTGCTGTGTTGGGCATATGGTTCTACGTGTGCAGTGTGTTTCTTTTAAAACCTTTATTGAATGTTAATTGTTATGAGATTGTTAAAGTAACAATTTTAGAGTGCTTTGCTCCACAGTGAAATTTTATACCCATCTCGGCCCTTGAGCAATTTGTTATTTTTAATCACTCAATTAGATTAAATTCTGCCCCCATGGATTTTTTCTTAATTCAGTAAGAAAAATATTATATTATCTTTCAAAACTATCCCTTAAAACAGTGGGTATGACCCATATTTTTCTTTTCTTTTTTTTTCTTCTTTTTTTTTTTTTCCTGAGATGGAGTCTCACTCTGTTACCTAGACTGGAGCGCAGTGGTGTGATCTCGGCTCATTGCAACCTCCACCTCCCAGGTTCAAGTGATTCTCCTGCCTCAGCCTCCTGAGTAGCTGGGATTACAGGTGCACGCCACCATGCCCAGCTAATTTTTGTATTTTTAGTAGAGACAGGAGTCTCACCATGTTGGCCAGGCTGGTCTTGAACCCCTGACCTCAGGTGATCCGCCCACCTCGGCTTCCCGGAGTGCTTGGATTACACGTGTGATCCACCGTGCCCAGCTGACCCATATCTTCTAATTGTCTAATGAGCCCAGAGGGTCAGGATAACTCTGAGAACAACAAAGTGCATGTTCATGTTCATCGCGGACTCACAGCTGGCCTGGAAGAGTGATGCTCCTGGACCGCGCCAAGCACTGTGAACTGTGCAGTCTTTTGCTCTGATATGGAATTCAGTCGATGGGTGAAATACCCACAGCCATATTTTTGGACGAAAATATTTTGCTGGTGAAGAGTTCCTGGGTCCCTTCTAGATGTGGCCCTAGACTTGGGATGCCCCACAAAATCCATCACTTCCTCATATGCTGGCCCCTAGCCCAGCCCAGCTCTCCTATCACATGGGGCCAGTCGGCCACTCTTCCCAGTGTCCTTTCTCTTCAGGAATTTGTACTTTGGAAAGACAAGAAACGATGCCAACCCAGGGAGTCTGTTCTCTTAATGGGGCTTAAAAGGGATAACAAGATTGTGGTCTTACGAGGTCTTCCCCCATGATTGCTGTTTTTTAAAATTAAAGACAGGGCCGGGTGCAGTGGCTCACACCTGTAATCTCAGCCCTTTGGGAGGCCGAGGTGGGCAGATCATTTGAGGTCAGGAGTTTGAGACCAACCTGACCAACATGGTGAAACCCCATCTCTACTAAAAATACAAAAAAAAAAAAATTAGCCAGACCTGATGGTGCATGCCTGTAGTCCCAGCTACTCGGGAGGCTGAGGCAGGAGAATTGCTTGAACGCGGGAGGGAGAGGTTGCAGTGATGCACGATGTGCCATCGCACTCTAGCCTGGGCAACAGATTGAGACTCTGTCTCAGAAAAAAAAAATAAAGACAGAAGAATCATGGTTCTGATGCCCTTTTATAGCATCTTTAGTCTTAGCTCATACCCCTAACCACTGAGGATGGAAAGACATTTTTATCAGACATTTTAAAAGTTTAATATTTATATATTTTAAACTTTCTAATAAAGTCTATAAATATCATTAAACTTTTAAATTTTTATATTTTAAGCTTTCTAATAAAATATATATCATTAAACTTTTAAATTTCTATATTTTAAAGTTTCTAATATACGTGTGTGTGTGTGTATATATATATATATAAATTATATATACACTCCCACTGTTTTTTGCGGGGAGAGGGTATTTATTTATTGAAGAGATTTTTGAGTTCCTGTGACATTCCAGGTGCTGTTATGAAAAGTATCAAGTCACTGGAGTGCCATGTAACATTTCCAATGGGGGAAAGTCATCCAGATGAACATTCCAATGGGGGAAGGTCATCCAGATTAATATTCATTGGAAATGAATTTCCAGTGGGGGAAAGTCATCCAGATGAATGTGAAGAATGTGCTTTTTCCAGGGTTGATTGTGTTTATTTACTGGTTTATCATAAAGGATGCTGCTCAGGAATAGCCAAATGGAGAGGTGACTGGGCGAGGTATGGAGGGAGGGGTGTGTGGAGTTTCCGTGCCCACGCTGGACGTGCCACAGCCCCCATCATCCCTAGGTGCTCACCAGCCCAGCGGCAGCGTGCGTCCACTGTTACGTTGCTTGGATACACTGTCCCTTCCTCTTCCCATATTTTGCCCTCCCCTGACATTCTTTTGCACCTGGAAGACATTAGCCACAGCTTCCTATCATCCCCTGCCAGGTACCTCTGTTTGGGGCCCCACAACTCCCCAGGGCTGCTTCCCAAACCAGCTGGGACACCAAGGAAGGAGGCAAGGCTGGTGAGGAAAGTGCTGCCTGAGCTGCGTCAGATCAGAGCCCACAGACGCTCACAGGTGGTTCCACCGAGTTAACTTTGAGCAGAGCACTGTGGGAGATCCTGCCTCGCTCTGCTTCACCGACACTGCGAGGTGCTGCTGCTTCTGCATCTGCTTGCCTTTTTTTTTTCTTTTTCTCTTTTTTTTGAGACAGAGTCTCCCTCTGTCACCCAGGCTGGAGTGCAGTGGCACGATCTCGGCTCATTGCAACCTCCACCTCCCGGGTTCAAGTGATTCTCCTGCCTTCGCCTCCTGAGTAGCTGGGATTATGGGCGCCTGCCACCAGCCCGGCTATTTTGTGTTTTTGTTTTTTTGTGTGTGTGTATTTTTAGTAGACATGAGATTTCAGCAGGTTGGCCAGCCGGTTTCAAACTCCTGACCTCAGGTGATCCACCTGCCTCGGCCTCCCAAACTGCTAGGATTATATTCATGAGCCACTGTGCACGGCCTGCTTGCCTTTTTCAAAAGAGGTTTTTCCAGCAGTGAAATGCTTGAAAGATTAGGAAAACCAGGGTGAGGAGTGTTCAGAATGTAGGTTTGTCATTATTTTGGGATGACAGGGCCAACAGCTCAGGGGATGGATGATTACTAGTTTGTCACTCACAGTTCCCAAGAGGCAGGGGCACCCCATGCCATGTGGGCCAGATGAGGACATGCAGGGTCGGTCAGGAGGCACAGGGAGCGAGGGGAAAATGTGGCCAAGAGCCTTTCTTGGGGTTTCTGAGGGAAGGAACTGGGGAGGCCGGGCTCTGTGGTGCCCTCGAAGCTGAGATGTGTGCTCCCCACCCTGAGATGATTAGGACAGGGGAATGGTGGCCCAGGATGTAAGAGCCTCAGAGAGGAGGTGGCAGTGTGTGGGGACGCTATAAAAGGCACATTTCCTGGCAAGTCTTTTACTATCTCCAGGAACTGGCCAGCGTGGGCAGGGCAGTCTCCCCATGGACAGTAAGGCCCCAGGTGTCAAAACATCAGGATAAAAAAACATGTGTAATAGGAGGATAAAGCGCAGCCGCTGGAAATCCGGGTGTCTGCAGTCTATACTCTGTCATCCTTTAACTCATCAGGCTTCTCCCCACCCCACCCCCAACACATAAATACATAGAGCTGACTGCCTGTGGTCTCCCTGACCGCCCCCTCCCCTACCTTTCCCTCTTCCTGCCACCCACTCTCTGCTCAGTCCTGCAAAAAGGCACCTTGGAGTCACTGAGGAAGGGAGAGAAATTGTGGGAAGGAAGTCACATGGGCATTCCACCCCCATGACCTGTGTTTAAACCCTGCCAGCCAAGACAGACACGGCTTTCAAGGCATTCTTGGATGCCCAGAACCCGAAGCAGCAGCACTCATCCACGCTGGAGTCGTACCTCATCAAGCCCATCCAGAGGATCCTCAAGTACCCACTTCTGCTCAGGGAGCTGTTCGCCCTGACCGATGCGGAGAGCGAGGAGCACTACCACCTGGACGGTAGGCCTCGGCCCGGGACCCCCCACAGGCCTGGGTCTCCATGACAGTCTCTAAATAGCCTCTCATTTCACGACCTGTTTTCTTCCAGTGGCCATCAAGACCATGAACAAGGTTGCCAGTCACATCAATGAGATGCAGAAAATCCATGAAGAGTTTGGCGCTGTGTTTGACCAGCTGATCGCTGAACAGACTGGTGAGAAAAAAGAGGTGAGAGTCCTCATCTTCTCAGGACATCTGTCAGGAAAGCTGAGTTTGAGTTTGCTTCTATTTATTTATTTTTTTAAAAAAAGGTGTGACTTGTAAGTAAAATAGGATGCTATTGTTTTTCTTAGTGGAACATCTGTGCTTTGTCCAAGGCTGCAGTGTGAATTTTCTTCCTCAGCTGGACTATTTCTTCCTGTAGGAAATGTTTTCCTGATGTTCAGCTCCTCAGCCTGGGGATCTGTGGCTTTATTCTGTGTTAAGTGAAAGTGAACTTCCATGACCACAATCTGGGCTGTTTCTAGAAGTGTCATGAAAGTCCAAGGCTCTACCTCCGGAGATTAGAATGACACCAGGCACATAGTGGGTGCCCGATAAATAGTTGTCAAAGGAATGAAAATTTCAAATGACTCTGAATCAGTTAAATCTACCCAAAAACCTCCTTAGAAGAGCAGTGGCAGGAGCAGATACACCTGAGAAAGACTTAAGGTGAGCTAAAAGTTGTGCCTGAGTCATTAACAAGCACTTATCTGAATAAAAGTATGTTGCCAACACAGAGAAGTGGTAGATGTTTGAGATGATGGATAAGTTAATTGCTCTGATCTGATGGGTTATACAGTACATATATCAAAGCATCACTGTGTACCCCTGAATACATGCAATTATTATTTTTCAATTACAAAATGCCAATAATACTTAGAGGAATCATAGGGATATGATATATAGTAACATTCATCAATGCCTCTGTATGCTCAAATTCAGCTAGAGATTAGACTCAGTTTTTCTTTCCACCTTAAAAAAGAAAATGTGGGAAGGAACCTAGAGGAAAAACACTCTTGCTGTGACTAGCAGCAGGGTTAAAAGCAGTGTGGGTGGGGCAAAGTTTGGTTGTTTAGTGTAGACTAGAGAAAGCACCTTATCTCCAGAGATACTAAAGGCCGTTATCCAGGCTCATTTTTTTGTCCTTAATGAAACAAAACAAGTTTTCAGGCTGTTAAAGGATAATTTTCTGAAAGAGGTAAAATTGTGACCTCTCATAATTTATTTTACTCATAAGATGTGGGGGACCCAAGCAGGTGTTGTAAAGGTTCATTGGAAAAGTCACCATCACACAAATTTACATATGGAGTGAAGAAATGTTGAGATGAATTGTAAATGAGACAAACTGGTTTTTCCACAGCTGGAGGAAATCAACTAGGCCAGTATCAGACTGGACAGAATTTACACATCTGTCTGTTACCTACACCTTACAAAGAATTGCACAGGCTCTCAAAGACAGTGTACAGAATCTGATAGCCCAGGAAGGTCTGCTGTAGAGGATACGTAGTTTTCAACTGAAACACAATTTTGTTTTTACGTAACATTACAAGCAGAGCATGAGAATGTTCCGAGACTACTTGGCAGATAATTTAATCTGTCAGAGTATAGAAAAGATGAAGGTTGCCACCCTGGACTTAGCTCTCACTTTCTTATAAAACTTTATAAGAAGAAAAAAATTATGCTTATTAAAGAAGAGGGCAAAATACAGAAAAAGGCAAGAAGAAAACTATAGTTTCAAGGCATAGAACTTACCATATTTTGGTGTTGATTTCGATTGTTTTTAATTAATATCTATGTATGTTTAGTTATATCTTGAAGGTGATTTTATACCTTGATTTTATGTTGATCACAGAATTTTAATGCTTTTTTTATTGACTAATATGAATAATACTGTAAACTTTTTTTTATTATAAGAAGTCCTCCCATCCTTTGGTTTATTTCATTCTGACAGAAGTGCATTTTACTGGGCCATGGAAACGAACATTTTCATTACGTCATATATATTTTCTTTATATGCCAAATTAATTATTAGATTTTAATGACCTAGGAGCAAATGACCATGATGCTAAAGATTAGAAGGCGAAATGGATAGTGGGTTGCAGAAGAATTTAGGAAAAGAAGATGAATATGATCAGAAGTCAGAGACTGTAAAAGGGAATATGGCTTTAGTGAACCTGGAAGTCCTTTAAAATGAAATTCTGATATGTAAGAAATCTTTCCAGCGAGGAACAAAGCGATATAGTGCTATACAAAGTATTTTTTGTGGGTTGAGATTGTAAAAAGAAATGTGCAAAAGATGGAAGGAGGGACACTGGCTGAGTACCAAGACTGAAGAGGAGGAAAATCCTACTTTTACCAGGAGGTGCAAAGCCCAAAGAATTTCTGGCTTGGAAAAGATGCCAAAGAGAGCAAGAGGAAAATATTGTTGCGGAAGGATAAGAGAAACGAGCAGGAAATAGACCCCCAGTGGGAATCAATTCCTCAAAGGCAGTTGGTTTTACTCAAGTCTTAAGCCCCATTTCATCTCTTTTTCTTCCATTGAGGAGAATGGCCTTTAAACTGGAAAGGATGCAGCAGCCTCAATGCCATAAGAACAAAACCCTAGGGAGAATGAGTCTTGGGAAATAGGATGGTCTATGCCAAGATCAATGACAATTCTATTCCACTGCTCTCAGCAGTATATTGGAAGAATTATGGAGACTCAGGCAGGTGATTGTGGAGGTACCCAAATTATATTCAGATTTTCACGAAAGTAATTCCTGAATTCCTGATCCTTGTGGTTCCCTCTTAGTGGCAATATGAAGTAACAGCCTAGAATGGATTGATGAAGTTTGTAAAGAGGAATAGGAATATGTATCAGTATCTGCTGGTAACAGCAGGTTTATTGTGAAATGGTAACATTCTAGGAACACAAGGTATCTGAATCCTGTCTTCAACCAATATTCCTTAAGATATCTCTGAAGGCAAATAGGTTCACAGAGAACAAAGCTGGCAAAGAAACAGCTTTTTGATGAAACTAGGCCTTCAACCTCCTTACCCCCATGTTAAACTCTGGGGAGTTGGGCTAAGGAATCCCTTTTGCTTAACTAGGAGGAAGAAGAATGCAAGAGGGCATTTCCCCTTAAAAGAAGTCCTTAAAAATGCTGACTCGGTAGGGCATCCCAGTCCTTAGTAAGGTGGAGGCCTCCCAGCAGAACTCTCTCTTGGGGTTTGGGAGGAGGATTCAGAAGGGAACCAGTGGAAGCCCCAGAGAGAGAGGCTGTGGCCAGAGGGAGCACCCTGACCCCCTAGTCCCCTTGCCATGGGAAGCTTGTCCAGACAAAAAACCTTGTGCACAGGCACAGCATCAGCCCATTTTAAGTTGTGTAACAAATAACTTGAAATCTCAGTGGTTCTCTACAACAAATATTTATCTCGTATATGGCTTTGTAGGTCAGCCAAGGTTTGGTTTCTCTTGGTTAGCTCCAGTTCTGAAGGTTCTGGTGTGCTCTTTGTCTCTTCCTTCTAGGATCCAGGCTGAAGCAGCAATGGCTGTCTTGGGCAAATCCTTCCCATGGCTGGAAGGTGGCCACTAAGTCACATGCCTACACCCAAAGTCATCTGGGCAGCGATGTGTGTACCCTGCCTAGTCTAGTGGGAGGTGCTGGAAAATCACATGGCAGAAGGTGCAGATAATGTAATTCTGTTGGAGGAAGTAGAGTTTGGACAGTCTACCATGTTGGCCTTTAATCAGTTTTAAAGACGTACTCCCAGGGGCTGTGGCCTCTGGGAATTTGACTTTTGTATATAAGTCCTCCTCCTCTATGTGGGTCTTCGGGGGATAGGTAGTGGAGACTATGTCATTACCTTGGCTGATCATATCCTGGGAGTTTGGTTGATGAGTTACTTAATATCTACAGACAAAGTAATATGGCTGCTTAAAAATTATTTTAACCCTTTGGTACTGTAGCTCAGACAGTGATGATTATAATAATCCCAATCAAGGGAGGCAACAATACCTCTGTATCTTGTACTGATGGAGCCACATCTCAGCACGGTAGCCTGTTTTGGTGGCTCGAGAAGGGCAATCCCAACTGCACTGCGTTCAGTGGAGCGTTGACAGGTTGCTGCTGTATAGGAAAGCCAGCTAGATTTGGAAGGAGGTCAGTGACTCCAGTGAGAAAAGCAGACGGGACTGTTGTGAGGCATAGACATTGAACTTGCATCAGACTCTGGATCATCGTGTCTAGATGGCTGTGCAACCAGCTCTTGTCTATCTGAGACAGTTTAGCATGTGACCGCTGGGGGCAAGCGACTAAACCTCATGATCTCTTGGGATTCCAGCACTCACACTGCCTGTGCCAATAGAGGAATCTTCAAACTCTTGATTGGCTTCTCTCTCCCTCATCTAAAGTGAAATAAAGTCATCTTTGAAATGGATTGGAAGAAGAAATAATTTGCTTACACTTCCCAAAAGTGGATACTGACTGGTGGAGATGTCTGCAGTTATCTTGGGGTGGATCTTTGTCATGGATGGCCATTAGCATCTCCTTGGGAAACTGTCTCTGTTTGAACACAAAACATCTCCAGTTTTGTAGATCAGTTTTGACAGACTAACTGCATGTGAATTTCAGAGCCCCAGTTTGTACCTATTTGCCATCCTATTCTGAAATTCTAGTAGACAAACATGGAATAAAGGGGGAAAAAAAAGATGAGCCTTTTCTCTCCCCTGTATTCCATGTTTTCTTTGGGAATGGAGAGGATTTATTTTTCAGTTAGGAGATTTCATATGAATTAAAGGATTTTTTTTTCGTTAAAATTTCATTGTATTGTTCCTAGCTCAAACTTGGCTAGAACATAATGATATTATTATTTCCCATTGGAAAGGTTAACTGGATATTGTACCTTCAGCCCGTTTTGATGGGAGGTGGTGTTTATTGAGACAGTCACAAATCGAAAGTATTTTTTAAAAATGTAATCTGTCATTTTGGTGCTATTTCTTTTCTCAAAAACATGACATTGACAAGTAAAACTTTTATATATTTATGGTGTACAACATGATGTTTTGATATGTTACATTGTGGAATGGCTAGATCAAGCAGTTTAACTTAGCATTATCTCGCATATTTAAGCAAATGTTTTCAGGGGCAGTATTTTCTTGAAGTAAAATTAATATCAGCATGCTGAATTTTCAAACGTCATGAAAATCTGAGTATTGATAACACCACCCAGTAAGCTTTGTCACGTCTCTGGCTTTCAGGTTGCAGATCTGAGCATGGGAGACCTGCTTTTGCACACCACCGTGATCTGGCTGAACCCGCCGGCCTCGCTGGGCAAGTGGAAAAAGGAACCAGAGTTGGCAGCCTTCGGTGTGTATCAGAAAAGGGTTTTATGGAGGGGGAAAAGTCTAGCTTATTTTTCAAAACAAGAACATTTCTTTTTCAAGAACCAATTGATTAAAAATAAAGTTAATTGCAGTTACTTGAATCAGTCTTCCTGCCGTAGCCACCAACATCTCACAAACACTAAATGAAACCTTCGAGTTAAATTGCCCTATGTGGTCACTCAGCCACATGGGTGGGCGGAAATGGCTGTCCCAAAGTTAACCCAAAAAAAAAAAAAAAAGGCAGAAAAAGTTTTTTTTTTTTTTTTTTTTTTTTTGGCTGCTGCTCTGAGTATCTTTTCAAAATAATGGGTTAATTATAAACCAAGGAAAAATAAAGTGAAACATCAAGACAAAATGGCCTCTGTTTCTGAGACCCCCCAATCCTAGATCTTTTATTTTCTTCCTAACTTTGTTGCTGTTTGGTCTTAAGACCAGGATTTAGGATGCTGGTTCTCAGCTGAGCTGTTGTGGCAACTCTGGAGTGCCTGGATCAGCTGTGAGGTGCATCTCAATCGCATTGCCACTCAATACTAGTGAAATCAGAGATGTTTGCGAATGACTTATTTTTTAATAAACCAGTTTAGATGGATGCAATTGCTGCAATTAGAGATCTCATGTGATTGTATTGTAATATGCTTTTTGAGAGAGAAAAAACATGGGTTAGCATATAATTTAGGAAACATAGCTTGTTGTTGCAATGTAAGTGCTTATTGGCATATTGCTGTGTTGTTCATGAATATAAAACTATCAACACTCCATGCTTTTGTTTTAGGTTGCGTTTTGTCCTAGCCTCTTGCTAAAAGACTCATGGGTAGGAACATAATATAATGGAAATCTGGCTTATTCTCTTGCCTTATGTTATTTTTGTGGGCTTGCTGGGAACAGAGGTTGCTTACTCCTTCTTAACTAAACTTTTTTTTCCTCCATGATGTGAACAAAGTATCCCCAAATGGAATGTCCTAGTGATTTTAAAATCAAAGTATTTAATGCAAAGATTCATTGGACTTTCTATTTCGATCACTTAGCCTTCATTGAAAAGTTACTGATATTCCCAAAATTTCCAAAGAGCCCCTGTAGCTGTTGATGTCATTTCGTTAAAAATAACATAGGAGGCCAGGTGTGGTGGCTCACGCCTGTAATCCCAGCACTTTGGGAGGCCAAGGTGGACGGATCACTTGAGGTCAAGAGTTCAAGACTAGCCTGGCTAATATGGTGAAACCCCGTCCTTAACTAAAAATACAAAACTTAGCTGGATATGGTGGCAGGCGCCTGTAATCCCAGCTACTTGGGAGGCTAAGGCAGGAGAATCACTTGAACCCTGGAGGCAGAGGTTGTAGTGAGCTGAGATCACTCCACTGGACTCCAGCCTGGGTGACAGAGCAAGACTCTGTCTCAAAAAAACAAGACAAAACAAATGTTAAGTGCAGAGAAAGCATGTGACTAAATAGGCCATTCAAAGGAATATTGGGGGTATTTTAATAAGTTGTTAGTTTTTGATGGGGTAGATGTTTTGGGGGAGGGAGGCAGTAGTTATTTGCTTTCTTTTTCAACATCACCACTTGTGTTTCTTCTGTAGTGATTTCTTCTTGGAGGAGTCTGGGATCTCCTGGATGCTGCTTAATGAGTCATTCATGGGATGCAGGATATTGATGTAAATGACGAGCCTACAATTTAGAGGTCAAATTAGATTTTCATGGTTGCCTCATTTTACAGATTCACGTATTAGAAACAAAGATGATGCACTGAGTCTCGCTCTGTTGCCAGGCTGGAGTGCAATGGTGCGTTCTCGGCTCACTGCAACCTCTGCCTCCCAGGTTCAAGCGATTGTCCTGTCTCAGCCTCCCGAGTAGCTGGGACTACAGGCGTGCACCACCACGCCCAGCTAATTTTTGTACTTTTAGTAGAGACGGAGTTTCACCATGTTGGCCAGGATGGTCTCAATCTCTTGACCTTGTGATCTGCCCGCCTCGGCCTCCCAAAGTGCTGGGATTACATGCATGAGCCACTGTGCCAGACCCTCTTTTCTGTTAAAGGCTACGTAGTACATTTTAGGCTTTGGGCCAAGAGGCCACATGCTTTGCCACTGGAGCCAGAAGCAGCCATAGATAACGTGTAAATAAATGAGATGGCTGGATCAGCAGCTGCACCACACAGGTGGCAGCAGGCCTGGGTCTGGCCTGAGGGCCCTTGTTTGCCAACCCATGGTGTCAGTGATTCAGGAAAATGCTGGTTTTGAGGTTGGGGATTTAGGTGCCACTTTCTGCACAGGCTCCGATAGTGGACTCTGCATTACTGTGTTCCCTGCCTCCTGGGCTGTTTATGAGAAGTCGGTGTGGGAGCTGCCTCCAGGAAGGCAGGCCCACAGCACCTGTCCCTGCTGTAAATGGAGACTGCTTACTCCAGCTTCAGGGCATCACACTGTCAGCAAACTCAGTAGGGGCTGTAGTTCATAAGAGAAAAACTGAAGGCTCTGAGATACAAGACATGTTTATCATTATTCAGAATCCTCTCCAGAGTAATAGGAAAGAGAAGGGGAAGGATTAAAATTGGGATTATGAACAAAGGCTGTAGTCATGATGAGCTTCTGTGGATTCCCAGTTGTTAAAAGAGACAAGTTTCATGGTTTGGGTGTGATTTCAAGTAGCAAGGCAGAACTAGCAGAAAGTCTGAGCAAGGAGTTGAAATAAGGAAGAGGTGCTGTGAAGGAAGGATCATGGTTACCCTCAGTCGGCAGATTTGGGGTTAAAATGTGGTTGTCGTCTTGTTTTGGTTTAAACCTCTAACCTCAGGAAATAGTGCAGCTTTCTTCTGAAACCGAAGTTGACTTGCTGCCAGCGAAGCACCTTGATGTTTCACAGGATGGCTCATGTGTACCAAATGTTGGTGATCGTTGCCTTAAACAAAAACAAACAAAAATAGAAATAGGCTTCTGCCTTGAAGGGTATTTGACATTCACCTTTTGGGGCACAGAGCAGATGCTTTAGGCTGTCAAAGGTAGCATGAGTTTTGGAGATCATCAAGGCCATGTCTGAAGGGATCGGGCAACACTGTGGAGTCACTTGAGTAACACTAGCTCCAAGGGTTAGGGAAAGTTTCAGGGAGAGGCTGAGGTCCCGGTGCCAGGCTGTAGCTCACTCTCTGGCCCTCCTGCTGTGATCCACAATGGTTAAGATTGAGGGAAATCGAGGGAATCATAGCATTGAGCTGTGGTCCCAGTGGCATGGTGGCGCTTCTGAGATTAGAGTCATTGGGGTAGAGCTCTTTCATTTCTAAGAGGACGTAGCTATCCCAGCCTCTGTGATTTCTGAAGGCTTCATAGTGGGAATGAAGGACCTTCTCAGGTTGCTTGTGCTCAGCTACTGTGAAGAGCTGGTGTGGCCTCCTCGTGTCAGTGTGAACCTTTGGAGGGAACCTGCCAGTCTATGCTCTGGGAACCTTGAGGGGTCAGATGCTGTGAGGTGTGAAGGGCTATGGGCAGTCTAGACCGAGCGGCTGGAGTCAGTGTCTTTGCAGCTCAGGGCCTATTTCCCTGCAGTGGAGATTAGCGTGATCTTACACAAAGAGGAGACAAGACCAACCTGCCCTACGCAGGATAGAAATTAAACCAGATGCTTCTGGTTGACCTCCAAAGGGCCTGTGAGCCTGGTGGCCCATCCCTGAGAATTCTCTGAATGTTTGTTCCTTTTGTAATTCTGTGTCTGGTATACAAGGCTGTGCCTCCTTCAGCTGCTGTGTGACTGGCTATTTCTTGGGGTCAGAGTATGAAGGGATAATGGAGACTATCTTAGTCCATTTGGGCTGCTATAACAAAATATCATAAACTGGCCAGCTTCCAAACAACAGAGACTTATTTCTCACAGTTGTGGAGGCTGGAAGTCCAAGATCCTGCTTTCTCCTACTTCCTAGCTGTGGCTTCATAGGGCGAAAGGGTCAAGGCATCTCTCTCAAGTCTCTTTTATAAGGACACTCATCCCATTCATGAGGACGGAGTCCTCAGAGCCTGATCACTTCTCAAAGGCTCACCTCCTGAAACCATCACAAGGGTGATTAGTTTCAAGGTATGAATTTTGGGGAAACACAGACATTTGGACCATAGCAGAGACCCTGACACAGAGAACGAAGGACAGGCAGGAGTCAGTCACCCTTCTATTCCTTCTGGGTGCCAACTCTACTTCCCCTTCTAGGAAGAATCAGAATCACTGCAGGTTAAATGTGCTTGGCATTGCTTAAGGAATTCTCTGGAAGATTATGCATAACTCCATTGTCTCTCCCCACCCCCGAAAGAATATAAGAATGAAACTACATGTTTACCACTCCTAAAGAGCTTACTCTGATTCAGTCTTGCTGGAAGAAGTACAGTTGAATTCTATTTCATAAACTCATTTTTGTTTCTTTAGGTCAAAAGATGAGTTATATTTCCTAAATATCACTGTCTATGTGCACTATTACCTTAATTTGCATAAATGTAAATCATCTTCAGCAGTTGCATTGTTATTGTGAAGGACGTTTATATTATTCCTCCATCTACTGAATTAGTACATTTTTGTTGAATATGTATCAGCTGAAGTTTTAACCTTGAAATGGTATCATACCTAACATATTTTACCCAAAAGTTTTTTGGGGCATAGGTTATTTCCATTTATGTAGGCTTTCTATGTTTATTTTGAACCTGGAAACTTGTGTCTCAATAGGCTTTTGATTTTCACAGATGTGATGAATGAATGGAAGGTGGGTGGGAGTCAGTTAACTGGGATCTCGACGTCCTCTTCATAACTGTAGTGTTTATTACCACAAGTTAGTGATGTCAAGGGGAAAACCCTATACATGACATACCATAACTGTCTTTATTTTATTTTTTCCAGTCTTCAAAACTGCTGTGGTCCTTGTGTATAAAGATGGTTCCAAACAGAAGAAGAAACTTGTAAGACATCTTATGTCACCCCATGGTTTGAAACTATTTCTCTATCTGCTTATCAGTTATGTCTGCATAATTCTACCATTTTGTCAGTATGAGCCTTTTTATGATCTTTTTTCTTTCTTAAGTGTTGCTAAGGATGCTTGAGATCACCCATCCTGCCTTCTTTTCAGGCAGGCTTATGTTTAGAGCACAAAAATGAATTGGTCTCATTTTTGTGAATGGGAACCAACTGGACTCAATTGGTGATTGGGTCTGCCATGGCCCAGAACCTTCCTAATGCTACTTTTCCCTTTCTCTGTTGCCCCTGTTCTTCTTTTGGGATCCCTTTTCTCCTCTTCTCTGTGTGTCTCTCTTCACTGCGTTTGCTTAGCAAACTTCTTTGCACACC
The DNA here is from genome assembly GCF_009828535.3 of Hylobates moloch. Lineage (NCBI taxonomy): Eukaryota > Metazoa > Chordata > Mammalia > Primates > Hylobatidae > Hylobates > Hylobates moloch. The sequence goes on from NW_026652289.1 coordinate 14,994,035, forward strand.
CTCCCCTCAACATGTTTATCACGCAGCCTCTCACTTCCTGCTGGATGGACAGGAGCTCATGGGGGTGAAGATCCTTTGGGCATGCCTAGAGTTACTGCGTGAGAGTCTGTCGCTGGTTTAGGAAATGCAGGGAACTGGTGTGGGGCAGGTTAGATTCTTCTTAGGCAGCTGGTTCCTTGTCCTCTGCAGGTAGGATCGCACAGGCTTTCCATTTATGAGGACTGGGACCCCTTCAGATTCCGACACATGATCCCCACGGAAGCGCTGCAGGTTCGAGCTTTGGCGAGTGCAGGTAAACTCTCACCTGTGCTGGGTGTTTCACACACGTATTTCTGGTGTGTGTAGGAATTATTTGTTTGAATCCACACTCTTGGTCTAACCGTTCTGCCATCTTTTTTTTGTTTTTCCTATGCTTAACTCTCTTGTCTCTAGGTCTTTCTGTTGCCTCTTATTTACCCAGCCATTGATTAAATATTGAATGAATGAACCAAGTGAATGAATGAACTGAGTGAATGGATGTGTAATGTCTTCAAAGTTCCTGGAAAAGATTCTAGTTATTCTATTCTATAGATTAATACTATAGTGACTACCATCTGAGTACAGTGAGCCTGTGCTTCTTGAAAGAATCCTTGCGACTGTGAGCAAACAAAGCCCACGTAAACTACTCACTTGCCTTTCAACTGAGAGATCCAAAAATACCACCAAAAGCACTAAAAAGCATTGACTGCACATGTTTTTTCCCTAAAGTATTACAAATCTTATCTTTGCTATTAGTAAGAAGGCTTTTAAAATGTTGATTCTTTTTTACATTTATTTTAAATTTTTTTTTTTTTTTGAGACGGAGTCTCGCTCTGTTGCCCAGGCTGGAGTGCAGTGGCGCGATCTCGGCTCACTGCAAGCTCCACCTCCCAGGTTCACGCCATTCTCCTGCCTCAGCCTCCCGAGTAGCTGGGACTACAGGCGCCTGCCACCTCGCCCGGCTGATTTTTTGTATTTTTAGTGGAGACGGGGTTTCACTGTGTTAGCCAGGATGGTCTCGATCTCCTGACCTCATGATCTGCCTGCCTCGGCCTCCCAAAGTGCTGGGATTACAGGCGTGAGCCACCGCACCCGGCCTATTTTAATTTTTTTAAAGATGGGGTCTCATTCCGTTGCCCAGGCTGGAGAGCAGTGGTGCAATCGTAGCTCACTGTAGCCTCAAATTTCTAGACTCAAGCTATCCTTTCTAACTACCTGGGACTACAGGCATGTGCCAACACACCCAGCTAATTTTTTAAACATTTTGTGGAAATGGGGTTTTGCTATTTTGCCCAGGCTAGTCTTGAACTCCTGGGCTCAAGCAAGCCTCCCGCCTTGGCCTCCCAAAGTGCTGGGATTACAGACGTGAGCTGCCACGCCCAGCCTGAAATGTTGATTCTTTTTCTATGATCCACGTAGCAGTGAAGTGAGTTGTTAGGTAGCTATGAGTATACTTGATAATATAATTAGATGATGCTTTAAACACATGAGTAGCAGGGTACCGACTAAGAAAAGTGATATTTCTGTGACTCGGAAGCTCCCCATCCTGGGCCTAATTTGAGGCCAAGTTCTCAAGAGGAGGAGTGGGCTGTGTGGCTCTCCCAGGCACATCCTGGAAAGAGCATCTCTGGAGAGTCAAGTGGAAACTCTTTAGCCACATCTGTTCCCTGTCCCACTTGGACAGCAGGTGCAGCTTTGGTAAAGAAAAGCCCTGGCGGTGGCCGGGCGCGGTGGCTCACACTTGTAATCCCAGCACTTTGGGAGGCCGAGGCGGGCGGATCACGAGATCAGGAGATCGAGACCACAGTGAAACCCCGTCTCTACTAAAAATACAAAAAATTAGCCGGGCGTGGTGGCGGGTGCCTGTAGTCCCAGCTACTTGGAGAGGCTGAGGCAGGAGAATGGCGTGAACCCGGGAGGCGGAGCTTGCAGTGAGCCGAGACTGCGCCACTGCACTCCAGCCTGGGCAACAGAGCGAGACTCCGTCTCAAAAAAAAAAAAAAAAAAGAAAAGCCCTGGCGGTAGAAACCTGCAGGTGCTTGATCAAGTGAATTTCTATTTTATGCATTTGCCGTCTAAGATGAACATTAAGTTCCTACTATCCAATTTCTGTTGTGTAGCCTCTCCTTGTTTCCACTTGTCATAAGCAATAAAACTGGATCTGATCCTCAGAAAACCAACCCACCCTAGTCCAACGTCATGAGGAGAACCCTCTTGCCATATTTTGCACACTTTGAGTTACTCTTCCAAATTAAATGAGGCATCTCTTCCTTCACAGTTTTTCTGCCTTACAGTAGGAAAACTCAAATGCAAAAACCATGTAGGGCAAATATATTTGGAATGATTATTTGTTTTAGAAGGTTTCTCTCTAAGCTTCCAGTAGAGATTTGCCAGATGCCCTTTTACTTATGATGTGTTTTGCAAAATTGATTTATACATGAATTTGCAGGCACCTGTAAGTTGTGAGTCTAGGGCAGCTACACTAGCATTTTGAGGTTTGAGCACTTACATAACTAAAGTCTTACTTAGAATCGTAGGTTATGAATTATCTAGTTCCTTTGTTTCCTCGTGCCAGGTTTTCAAATGGGAAAGTTTATTTCTGTTGCAAACTGACAGCTTCTAAGCCAGGAATTTTGCCTGCGTTGAGGAGTAAACACATAAAAACTTCAAATTTTGAAGACAAAGCCATCTTTGTAATACGACATTCCATTCTCACTCTCCATTCTTCATTCAAGTCAAGTTTAAAACCATCAAGATAAAAGCTTATTTTAGTTGAGTTATAAAGACTAGTCAAGATGTCTTTCATTATGAAATCCACTCTAGTGGATTTGAGAATCAGAACGTGGAATTTCTAGGTTTTTATCTTAGTTCGGAAAGTTTGTAAAATTTTTTGCAGATAAAATCATGCAACCACAGTGAGGGTTTGTGACCAGGGTTCTGAACCACTGGATGAAAGTGAGACTTCACAATGTATGGCCTGAATGTCTGCAGTGAATTGTTCCTTTCACAAACACTTTATTCATGACCTAAAGTACTGTGCTATTATAGGCACTACAGAGCTTCAAAATTATTTTAAAATTGTCCCTTACCTTCTTGATATGCCATTTTCTGCTGTGTTCAAAGTAGACTCCAGGGGTAGGCTGGGGACGAGAAGCCCCATTAGGTCTCCAGGGCTTTAGGCCCAGCCACCTGGGGGAAGGCTCCCTTAACAGACAGCAAAGGCTTACCTGTCGTATCCCTGGCCGGATGAAATCTGCTGCATAGGAGGCTTTGGCTCCATTTAGTCCAACTGTTGCCAAAACAACTAATCATTTAATTGAAATGCATAGTTCAGCTAAACAGACTGCATGGCTGAAAGAGTTCAGGCCGGGCGCAGTGGCTCACGCCTGTAATCCCAGCACTTTGGGAGGCCGAGGCGGGTGGATCATGAGATCAGGAGTTCGAGACCAGCCTAACCAACATGGTGAAACCCTGTCTCTACCAAAAATACAAAAATTAGCTGGGCGTGGGGTGCACATCTGTAATCCCTGCTACTCAGGAAGCTGAGGCAGGAGAACCACTTGAACCCGGGAGGCAGAGGTTGCAGTGAGCCGAGAACACACCACTGTACTCCGGCCTGGATGACAGAGCGAGACTCCGTCTCAAAAAAAAAAAAAAAAAAAAAAAAAAGTGAGTTCAGTCAGTATGATTGACTGGCCTTTTAGACCATCTAGAAGATTTTACCAACTGGAAATTTTCCAAGTGTTCTCTTCTTTGCATCCATTAAGCTTTCAGTCGTTTCATCTCGTTAGATCATGGAATAGTAGGAAAATAACTTTGATCTTGTACAGTTCTGCATTATTAATCCTCTATCACAGCTGGAAAATGCTTTTGTAAACATGTAAATAAATCCATTTGAAACATACCGTGATTCATTGTTTTTTAATTTCTTTAGATGCAGAGGCAAATGCCGTGTGTGAAATTGTCCATGTAAAATCCGAGTCCGAAGGGAGGCCAGAGAGGGTCTTCCACTTGTGCTGCAGGTGAGCCCGGGCCTATAAAGTCGAGGCCGTGTTGACATTTCTGCAGATTGGAACGATGTGGTGTCTTACATTGTGTTCTGGTGTTTGGTGCATTGTTTGTACTGTAACATCGCTGAGATGCAGTAAATGGAAAGTCAGCTGGGAGGAGGTGACAGCTTGAGAAGGTGTTATCGGGATTCCTGATCATTTGGAGCATATACAGAGGTCGGCCTGTGTTGATCACCTGCACGTCTTGAGGGGAAGCTGGGCTCATGATGTGGGCTTCTACTTATTTCTTGTTGTTTTTCTTCTACCCTGCCACCCTCTTTTTCCCTTCCTTCTCTTCTCTCCCTCCCCCATGAGAATTTGAGGTCTTCTCGCATATGAAACCTATTCTTTTATTTTTCTAAAAATATAGGATGGATGATCCCAACAGATGGCATTTAATATATTTGGCTTTAAATGTGCCCATATTGAATCATTTATTTATTTATTTATTTATTTATTTATTTATTTATTGAAACAGAGTCTTGCTCTGTCACCCAGGCTGGAGTGCAGTGGTGTGATCTCGGCTCACTGCAACCTCTGCCTCCTGGGTTCATGCCATTCTCCTGCCTCAGCCTCCTGAGTAGCTGGGACTTACAGGCACATGCCCCCATGCCCAGCTAATTTTTTGTATTTTTAGTAGAGACGGGGTTTCACGGTGTTAGCCAGGATGGTCTCGATCTCCTGACATCGTGATCTGCCTGCCTTGGCCTGCCAAAGTGCTGGGATTACAGGCGTGAGCCACCATGTCTGGCCAACTTTAATTTAATCATAGATACTCAGTGATTTACTCAGTAATTACCCAGTACCTCACACAGTGAGTACTAATATACTATGGATTACCTACAAAAGACAATAGAATCAATATTATGATTATTAGCAATATTTTATAATGTTAGTATGGTAAGAAGGTACCTTTACCAAGCATGAACTGTGCTAAACACCTTACATTCATTATTTCATTTAGTCAGACCAAGGTATTAGGTTGGTACAAAAAGAAACTGCAGTTTTTACCATGAAAAGTAATTAAAAGTGCCATTACTTTTAATGGCAAAAACTGCAATTTTTTTTGCACCAAACTAATACTATTCTTACTCTAGTTTACAAATGGGGAAGCAAGGCTTAGAGATGGTACTTTGCCTAAGGCCTTATAGAGAATGAACACTGGTGCCGGGCATGGTGGCTCACGCCTGTAATCCCAGCACTTTGGGAGGCCAAGGCAGGCAGATCACTTGAGGTCAGGAGTTCGAGGCCAGCCTGGCCAACATGGCAAAGCCCCGTCTCCACTAAAAATACAAAAATTAGCCAGGCCTGGTGGCAGGCGCCTTTAATCCCAGCTAGTTGGGAGGCTGAGGCAGGACAATCACTTGAACCTGGGAGATGGAGGTTGCAATGAGCCAAGATCATACCACTGCACTCCAGCCTGGGTGACAGAGCGAGACTCTGTGTCAAAAAAAAGAAAGAAAAAGAAAATGAATGGTGGGTTTAACCTCAAAACCCATGTTTTGTGTTGCTACATTAGATCTCTCTGTGTTGGGTGACAGCGGTCAACAAAGGGCAGATCCCCGGGAAGCTGGCAGGACTACAAGTGAAATGTTGTTTGTATAACCTCATGGGGTTTGAGCACCACCTTTACCATCTATTTTGGCTCATCTGTTTGTGATTTTGTTGGTAAGGCCTATGGGGTTTAGTAGCCCTGCCTACATGGATGCCATTACTTAATAAGGAATACCAGGTGAAACTTACCTGGGTAAAAATATTGGGAATGTAACAAGAAAAATAACTCTCCTAGGAAGCACTTTTTTTTACCATGAGAATTGGGACTTGGGAAGATTTTATAGTTCTTTACACCCTTAATATATACATGTTGAAATGTGTCATGGGAACTGTTGATATTTACCAGGAGGGAGCTCAGCTCTAGAGGACATTAGGAACGTTGAGACGTTGGCCTTTTGGTGCTCTGCAGAGCCACGAGAATCTTGTGGTTCATTTGCCCTCAAAAACATTTTGTAATGAAAAGCTCTGCCTTGAGTGCCAGGAGCAGAATTTGGCAGCTTCTTGGTACAAACTCCCACTGTCCATAGATCTGTTCGTTAATGGGCTGCTCTGCCCCACATCAGCGGCAGGAGATGGATCACAAAGCATGAAGGGAAAGGAGTTATGTGCTCTTTATCACTGCCGTGAAATCACCGCTCGGCATAGAAATTGGAGTCAAGGCCTCAGTCTTTAGCCTTTGGCCCTAAGGGATATTTATTTGGTTGCACCTGATAGCCTTAGAAGTTCCCCATGTGTTAAGCCCTGATTCTCTAACATCTGTAAATCTTCTTTTCCTAGCTCCCCAGAGAGCCGAAAGGATTTCCTGAAGGCTGTGCATTCAATCCTGCGCGATAAGCACAGAAGACAGCTCCTCAAAACCGAGAGCCTTCCCTCGTCCCAGCAATATGTCCCTTTTGGAGGCAAAAGATTGTGTGCACTGAAGGGGGCCAGGCCGGCCATGAGCAGGGCAGGTACTGTGGGGATTCGGACGTTCAAGATTCCCGTCACCCCCACTCCGCAGTAGAACTCCAGTGAGCTTGACCTCTTTGTTGAGTGGGGGTGAGGTGTGGCCTGGTGGGGGCTGATGTAGGAGGATGGTTTTTCCCTGGTGTGAAGTTCCTTGCCCTTGCCTCCCTCCCAGTGGCTCCTGGGGATCCGCCCTGTATCTACATTCCTCTTGTCCTCCCTCAAGCCTTCCCTTTGCCTCCCTTCTCCTTTCAGCTGGTGAGCTCCTCCCTCATTTGCCAAGTTGGGTTGCAGACACATCCTCTTTCTGGAGAGGCTGTCTCAGCCTGCTTGCAGAATGAGAGTCGCTGCTTTGCGTGCCAGCCAGCTTTGTCTAGCAGAAAGCCATGTGTCACATTTCAGCAAGGTCACAGCCCTCTGTTCTGAGAACATGGTGGCTTCACAGCCTGGCAGCACAGCAGTGCCTGCTCTCAGTAGTAAGGATTCTAGGTTTGGTAGCCCACATGACACTTCCAGTTTTTATCCTGGGCTTGTGCCCGCAACTTTATTTTTAGTCTCCATGTTAATTTGGGAAAGCCTTGACCTATTCTTGGAAACAAGAATCTAGAGTTTAAATGGTCCCAGCATAAATATTCTTGCAGGACTTAATCCATTACAGTGGAGCAGTAGAGAAGTAAAATAAATACTACCACCTGTCGATGGTAGCAAAATGTATCTAGGAAGAAAGCTGTTTTAATACTTATGGACTTAATGACATCAAGATACTAACATTTTTATCAAACCTTTCTTAAGAGGCAGCCCAGAATTTTGCAGGGAGGATTTCATTAAAAGAGGCCCCCTTTGCACTTGCCAGAAAAGTTTCTGGCCTTTGTCCCCATTACCATCCTACCTATTGAAGAGGGATGGACAGAAGTGTGAATGCTTGAAGGTTTTCATAGACAAAACCTACCTGGCTTGACATGGGATATTACATTATTTAAGCACCTTAAATTTAACTAATTTAGGGGACTAGTTACTATAAACCTCTTCTCCAATCATTTGATAAATGTTTATTGAAAACTTAGTGCAGTGAACACCCAGCACTTTGCTAAGTTTTCTGAGGTATCCTAAGAGTCTTTCATACGTCCATATGCGCAGTTTCTCATGGGATCCCCGTGGAAGAATAGTTTATTGGTCCTTTATAACTCACTTTAGAGATTTTTATCTTGGATTTGTCTTATCTGCCCCTCTTGTTTGCTAGGGAAATGTTTAAAAAGGTTTGGGAATATGTGTCTCAGCCTCAGGGAACTCACCTTTTTCAGTTGTTAATCAATGAACCTAAATTCAGAGCTGCATTTACTTTGAAACTAAGCATGGTTAGTCTGTCACTCAGAAGTTTTCCTGCTGAGATCCATTTGGAAAGAAAACGAAACCAGCCCACAATTGAACACCATCGTCCGTCATCATGATTACCAAGAGAAAGCCTTGATGTCATAGCCTGTTGGATTTAGCTGATTGAAAGACCTTTCTTCCTGATGGCTCATTTTTGGCTGAAGAAAGTCTGTATCACTTTGCTTTGGAGGCATCTCACTATCCTCAGAGTCTTCATGTCAGAGGATTTTAAAATGGTACCTGAGTAGATCAGCACAGCAATAGCTGGTCAGTCTTAACAGTGACCACTGGAAATAGTCAAAGATTGCATCCCTAAAAGACGGTGAAGAACTCAGTAATGGTAGCCGGGTTCTCAAGCATACTAGGAACAGATACTCATGCTTCATTTTGCTTTGTCTTGAATACCCAGGTAGTTTATTTCTCCCTCTGTTCTGTTTGGCTAGGATAGTAAAGCCAAATACTCTGCTTCCCTATTCAGCCTAAAGTACTATACATCTGCCAGTAATCCGATTAAAAAATTTTTTCTTTGTTCTACCTATTTTCTTATGAAAATGTTTAAACTTATAGAAGAGCTGAAAGAATTCATACCTACCATCTATATTCTATAATGTTTTTCTATATTCTCATTATCACTCATGTGTTAGAATCCATCTGTCATCCATCACCTCATCTTATTTTTGACATATTTCAAAGATGTAGACATTAACACACTTTACTCCTAGATACTTCAGCATGCAAATCATTAACAAATATTTCCAGTAGCTTTGAGTTGGGGTAGTTCTAATGTAGTAAATGGAGAGAGGGATGCTGTATTTTGCTGGTGCTGAGATAAAAGTGAACAAGAATTTTTGTCTCTTCTCAATAGAAGTCGGTGTTTGGTTTTTTTCCCCCTGTTTTCTATTCCCTTTTTCCATTTTGCCTGGAAATGGCTTTTATTCCCATCCTCAACCAACAGTAATGTCCATTTGTTCCACAGTTTTAGATGCTGGAACACTCAGGAATAGTGATGGACACACAGGGGTCTGAAGCAGAGGATGGCTGCAGTGGGAGCCAATTCAGCCCCTCGTTGACCTCTCTAACCTTGTGCCTGCTGGGTTTGAAGTCAAGGCTGCATTTGGCAGTAATTGAGACATGAGGCATCTTCTAGCAGCACTGAAGCAATTGGATGGTTCTGGGGCTTAGGTTTCAGGAAAGCAGCTCCCAGTTGGCGTTGAGACTCTTCCCCCTCCACTGGAAAGCCCGTGTTGCATTTCACCTTTTTGTGTCTAATGCCAACAACCGCTTCACTCTCGAGGGAGAAGCAGCCTTCCCTGTGAGCAGACTCGTGTATGTGTGTGGTGGGATTGTTGGCTTGATCGGATGGTGTCTTTTGTTCGCTTGTTTTTAATTCTGGCTTCCTAGAGGGCAGTAGGTGAAAGAATGATTTTTTCTTAACTGGTAGTCACTTTATCAGCACTTTGTTGATCAAACTGCTTGGATGTCATCGGTTTTTTATTTCTCATTCCACTGAGGCACTGATATGTTAATTGCTTTGCAGAAGAATGAGTGATACACAGACTGTAATTGGGGGAGACTAAGGCTCACATTTGCTTAGCCTCCTAGCTCATGTGGGACTTTGTCAGAAAGAAGACAGGGAAATAACTGAAGATTCCATGTCTTTGAGAGCCACTCTTTTCCATAGGCTCTCTAAGAGGGATGTGGTGCCCTTAATCTAACTGCAGATCCCAATAAATGTTACGTTCAAGTTCCCAGAAAACAAGTAACTTAGACTGGTGCTTCTGCCTCCGTGATGCATATTCTACAAAGACAGCAAAACCATAGATGCACCCCCACCCTTACTAAAGACCTATTCCAGCTAAACAACCCTGGGACAGCCCTGGGGATCCTCATAGCACTGGGCTGTGGGACATGGCCAGGATTGAGGACACTAACTCACTAACTAATCCCCAAATCAGCAGTCTGTCTACTTGAAAGCAGCTGCAGTCTGTGTTACCCATCTCTTAGGTGCACAGGTTAGAATAGTAGATTACTTCAGAGGGAGTTGAGTACCCCTTTGCCCATAACCTACAACCTCTCCTGTGTGCCCCGGTTCCCCCTTGCCCTTGCATCAGTTGCTAGAACATCTTCTAAGTCCAGATACCTCGACAAGGTAAATGCTTCAAGACAGATTGGTGATATGTAGACTTTAAGCCCCAAAAGACATCAAGGCATTCAATGCATACCATTTCGGTTTTTATTTTCTCCTGTCCTTTGCTCTGTGGATTTTCATCTCACGTAAAGCATGTGGGGGTTTTATTTTTATATTTTTGTGTGTGTGTGCAGTGTCTGCCCCAAGCAAGTCTCTTGGGAGGAGGAGGCGGCGGCTGGCTCGGAACAGGTTTACCATTGATTCTGATGCCATCTCCACAAGCAGCCCGGAGAAAGAGTCCCAGCAGCCCCCCGGTGGTGGGGACACTGACCGATGGGTAGAGGAGCAGTTTGATCTTGCTCAGTATGAAGAGCAAGATGACATCAAGGAGACAGACATCCTCAGTGACGATGATGAGTTCTGTGAGTCCGTGAAGGGTGCCTCAGTGGACAGAGACCTGCAGGAGCGGCTTCAGGCCACCTCCATCAGTCAGCGGGAAAGAGGCCGGAAAACCCTGGATAGTCACGCGTCCCGCATGGCGCAGCTCAAGAAGCAAGCTGCCCTGTCGGGGATCAATGGAGGCCTGGAGAGCGCAAGCGAGGAAGTCATTTGGGTTAGGCGCGAAGACTTTGCCCCCTCCAGGAAACTGAACACTGAGATCTGACTGTGTCACCTGCCCCGTAGAGAATGTGTGTAGATACTTCCTGCCCTAACTCTGCCCACCCTCCTGTACCGTCGACAAGAATGTCCCCTTAGGTCGCGCTCTTGCACACACGGTTTTGGCAGCTGACTTGGTTCTGAAGCCATGTAGCCACCCAACTTTGTCATTTTCACCAACATCAGAAAGAATTCCTCAGAATCCCAAATAAGCTTGAGTCCTATCTTCTGTATATTACTAAGGGCTTTTATTTATTCTCAATGAATCAGGGCCTGAACAATTAAAAGAAAAAAGATTCTATAGCACTGGAAAGCAAATCACCCCCAGGAGTTAATGGATGTACGACAGATTAATTTAAGGGATAGTAGCACACACACGATCCTTCTATCTGAAATCAGTCTCCTAGTTGGGGAAACCTCTTTCACACACAAAATGAAATGAAACGTGTACAGCTTGCAGTGTTCTGACTGTACCCTTCCCTCTTCCATGTCTGAGAATCTCTGTGTATTTTAAGAATGTGTGAGGAGAGGGTGGCGATTCATGTTTCAATGAGCCTTTTTTTTTTTCCTTCCTGTTTTGGTCTATGGCTGGTCTTAACTCTGTGTCCATGTTCGGAAGCTCTAGTTTTGCATAGAATTATAGAGATGCCAAACTCTGAAAAGAGATCCAAATTTATCGCTTGAGAGAAAGAAAAGAAACACTATTTTTTGTATTTTACCTGAGATACAGGGGCACAAATAGATGAGAATTTTACAGTGTTAGTGTATCCCTGAGCCTAAAAAATGAGGATATAACCTTTTACAGAGAGAGTGAGGCGTGGTGGTTTTATATTTATATATGAAAGGCCAACAAGCTCATGCTAAGGATATACTTTTCTTCCAAGAAGCGGATTTTTTTTTTTTTTTTTTTTTTTTTTAACGTTTGAATCTATATTTGAGATGGGAGTTTGGTTGGATTAAACATGACACCCAGGTGGGCGGTGTGTGTGTCTGTTGCACATGGCAGGGAGGGGAGCCTCCTTCTCATGGGGTTGCCATGGTGATCACTGGTTTTTCCATCAAAATTGCATCTTCATCCATAGATTACCTTCCCCTTCCCTGACAGTCCATAACCAAACCTTTAAACAGAACAACCTCTTTAAAAACTTCTCTTGTGTTTAACACTTTCTTCATGCCAACGAAACAGGGTAAACATGCTCAAAACGTTAACAGTCTAAACAGATATCCAAATCCTAAGAAGAAAAACAAGTTATAGCACTTTCAACTTTTTTTTTTTTAAAAAAGGTTTATAGCTTTTTCTTTTCCCATGTCACAATGTCCACTTCCTAAGAAGGGTTTAAAATACTATGAAAACTTTCTTTTTGGGGAAAATATCTATTTGGTGTTTGACACATCAGTAGGTACTTTAAAGACCTGAATTTTATAGTAGCTTTAGGAGTTATATTTTATAAAAATCAGTTATGACTTTATATTTCCAGACAATAGAGAGTTCAGTACATCATGCTCTTGTGCCTCTGCCTGCTTTTCCTGCGTTCCCACCCTGTATTCCCCCCACCTTTCGGGTTTCCAGGGCTTCGAGCTTGATCTTTTGAAAGTTTTATTCTATTAAATTTTTGCTATATCTTCTGGTTTTCTTAAAAAGCTTTAGAATGGTTTCTATACCCTTTGTATCACTGCATTTTTCCATATCATCTCCGGTTCGATCGCATCCAGATGGAAAACGGAAGCAGAGGCTTCTAATCGTCGCATTTACTGGCTCCAGTGCAACACATCCATCTGAAAACACTCGGAAGTCTGGTGCTTGGAGAGGGTGCCATTGTCTCTTGTACATAAGGTCATGATGTGTCTATGTCAAAAGTTCTTATATATTTCTTTTATAAGCTGAAAGAAGGTCTATTTTTATGTTTTTAGGTCTATGAATGGAACGTTGTAAATGCTTGTCAGACAATAAAAATAATGAAAAGTGTCTGGGCAGTTCTATGCCTTTTTGGATGGGAGGATGAGTGTGAATTGTTGGCGGGAGAGAGGCCGTGGGAGAAGATTCCTGGGAATGCCATTTGTTGAAATAACTCGTGTTCATCAGGAGAACGCTGTTGTGGTAGAGCTTGAAGTTTTAACAACAAAAAAAGGTGCATTACAGTTGCTTGGCATCTTGACCTAACGTTGCCCCTACTGGGCACTGTTTCTTTTCCAGTCTCCTGCCTATCCCGATGGGAGCAGGCTGGGGGGTTCCCGTGAAAATATTGGGGTGAAGTGCAGAGCTCCGACTGGCCTGACTGAGCTCTTGAATCACTCCACATTTTATCACCGGGGGCCTGCTGCCTGAGTCTTTCACAGAATCAAAACAAGGTAAATACAGTCTTGGTCTGCCTTTCTCTTCCTGTCAGAGTCCTCAGATCTGACCCTTCCCAGTCCCTTACAAACCTTACCCGTCAACGTTACCCCATCCATCCCTGCCCTCGGTGAAAACATTGTCTCCTGTCACTGGAAGAGCCTCTCCCTGGCGCATGGGGAGCCCTGTGGTGTAGCTACTTGGTCCTTGCAGTGGAGGTCCTGACACCAGCAGTGTCAATGTCATTGGGAGCTTGTTGGAAGTGCGGAAAACTGGGAGGCAGGAGGAGCACTTGAGGCTAGAAGTTCGAGACCAGCCTGGGCAACATAGTGAGACCCCATCTCTACAAAAAATAAAATACTTAGCTAGTCGTGGTGGTTCACACCTTTAGTCCCAGCTACTCAGGAGGCTGAGGTGGGAGGATTGCTTGAGCTCAGGAATTTGAGGCTTGCAATGAACTGTGATCACACTATTGCACTCCAGCCTGGGCAACAGAGAGAGACCCTGTCTCAGAAAAATGCAGAAACTTGGGCCTCACCCAGAGGCACTAAACCAGAACTTCCATCTTAACAGGATCCTCTGTTGACTCATCCATGTTCATGTTTGAGTCACGTTCGTTTGGTGGCCTCCAAACATTTTGATGTTGAGCAGTGATTTGGAGCACATTCCTCTTTATTTTAAATATATTCAGGCGTTACAGCAACAGTATGTATATCTTCAAGACACAAGATGTCTCTCTGTAGCCAATGCATCCATCTTGGGGGATGACTGAAGCCAGCTTTAACACCTGCTCCATGAAGTTATTCCAGCAGTTTGCACTCTGGCGTAAATGAGATTTAGCAGTTTGGGCTGCTTTCTTCACCAATAGCTGAGCCTATGTGTGCAGAGGAAATGAGTGCTCAGAGTCAACTATAGAGGAATAATCATCATGCCTTTCCCCACTAGTTTTCGTTTATTTTCACGCTCATCTCCATCCCACCAGGCTGGCAGAAAACCATCCTCAGTTTTCCTCTCCCTTTCTGTTCTTGAGGTTTGGGGGCAGGGTGCTCCCTTCTGCAAAGATAACTGTAGCAGTGACCAGTGTCCTCATCCATCTACGAGCTCCTTCATGCGTGATGGTGGGCTCTCTAGTGTATCCTTTTGCTCACCCAGGACACTTCTGCAGCCTGGTCCCCGGTGTTCTGTCTCCTCTCTGGGACGTTGCCAGGATGCCTCGCCCAAGTTCTGGTCCCTCCCCTTCCACAGAGCTCTCCTGACTGTATCCCCAGCCAGGGGCTATTGCCCTTTTTTTTTTTTTTTTTTTTTTTTTTTTTTTTTTTTTTTTTTTTTTTTGAGAGGGAGTCTCACACTGTCGCCCAGGCTGGAGTGCAGTGGCGTGATCTTGGCTCACTGCAACCTCCGACTCCCAGGTTCAAGGGATTCTCCTGCCTCAGCCTCCCGAGTAGCTGGGATTACAGGTGCCCGCCACCACGCCTGGCTAATTTTTTTGTATTTTTAGTAGAGACGGGGTTTCACTGTGTTGGTCAGGCTGGTCTCTCGAACGCCTGACTTCGTGATCCATCCACCTCGGCCTCCCAAAGTGCTGGGATTACAGGCATGAGCCATCATGCCCTGCTGGCTGTTGCCTTTTCTGTGTGCGTGTGGTTATGGGGATGAGGACAGAGAAGCTGTGTTGCAGTGGGGAGCCCTTACCTTGTGTTTTTTTGCAAACTTTTTGTTGATACCCAAGTTTTATAGGCAGTTCTGCTTTTTGATGCAAACCTATTCTGGGATAGGGAACCCTTGTGACAGTTGCCTTAGAAGGGAGGCATTGAGCAGGCTGGGGGGAAGTCGTGCAAATACAAGGAGAAAAATAAATACTCAAAATATTTAGCCACTTACATAGAGAATGTGTGAGATCAAAATTGCAGTGTCATGGCCGGTGCAGTGGCTCGCACCCGTAATCCCAGCACTTTGGGGGGCCGAGGCGGGTGGATCATTTGAGGTCAGGAGTTCGAGATCAGCCTGGCCAACGTGGTGAAATCCCATCTTTACTAAAAATATAAAAATTAGCCGGGCATGGTGGCACACATCTGTAACCCCGGCAACTTGGGAGGCTGGGGCAGGAGAATCACTTTAACTCGGGAGGTGGAGCTGCAGTGAGCTGAGATTGCCACACTGCACTCCAGCCTGGGCGACAGAGTAAGACTCCATCTCAAAAAAAGCAGTGTCACAATCCCACTAGGCTTCTCTAAAGGAAGTCATTGGTGGAAGAAGGAAAAAGGAGTATTCAGAACACAAATCATGAACGTGTAAGGCTTCTGTAAACATGGAGTATGGATGCTGTTGGCAAGATACTGTCTTCTGCTGAACAGTGCAGGGGTAGAAACCCTCCCAGGTCGTGTTCCTGGGATCACCTTGTTTCCATTCTTCTGCCTGTCATATGCCTCTCCACCCCCCACCATATACTAATAGAATGCATTCCATAGAAAACCTCATTCGTCGACAATGGAGTTTATTCTGGTCTATTCTTTCTACATCATGAAACAACCTTTAGCCTATACATTCTACTGTTTTAGTAAGTCAGTTTCTACTGTCACTGAGTCCACCACCTCAACTGTGTTCCTGAGTGAGATGTGAGTCACACACATCTTCATGTCACTGCTGTCAAACTGGGCTGATGGCTTCTAACTTTTTTTTTTTTTTTTTTTTGAGACGGAGTCTCGCTCTGTCGCCCAGGCTGGAGTGCAGTGGCGCCATCTCGGCTCACTGCAAGCTCTGCTTCCCGGGTTCACGCCATTCTCCTGCCTCAGCCTCTCCGAGTAGCTGGGACTACAGGCGCCCGCCACCACGCCCGGCTAATTTTTTTGTATTTTTAGTAGAGATGGGGTTTCACCGTGGTCTCAATCTCCTGACCTCGTGATCTGCCCGCCTCGGCCTCCCAAAGTGCTGGGATTACAAGCGTGAGCCACCGCGCCCGGCCGACGGCTTCTAACTTGTGTGCAGTAGATCCTCTGCTGTTGTCACTTGGGATTTATTTCTCTCTCTCTCTGTCTCTCTCTCTGTCTGTCTCTCTCTCTTTCTTCTCACTCTGTCGCCCAGGTTGGAGTGCAGTGGTGTGATCTCGGCTCACTGCAACCTCCGCCTCCCAGGTTCAAGCAGTTCTCCCTGCCTCAGCCTCCCAAGTAGCTAGGATTACATGCCCAGCTAATTGTTGTATATTGTGGTAGAGACAGGGTTTCACCATATTGGCCAGGCTGGTCTCGAACTCCTGACCTCAGGTGAGCCACCCACCTTGGCCTCCCAAAGTGCTGTGATTACAGGCGGTCCCTTGAGATTAAAAATGACAAGCGATTTAGACTATATATGCACACCTTGCACTTTCTGTACAGTCAACCACCCTCAGGTTGGGGAGGTATGACACTTTTTTAAAAAACCCAAATCCAGGGTCCCTAGTACATTTTTAAAAATTCAGGAATCACATAATCCTTCAGAATTTTTTTTTCCATGTTCTTCAACACACTTCATACCCAGGTCAAGCCGAAGTTAGATTTCTTTAGCCGGTGAGGCCCTAGTGGGATTACTTTCAGCTTTCTGGGCACCAGCTTCATCCTTTTTAACTTAGATACTTAGTTTCTTTTCTTGAACACCACCTGGGGTTTCCTGGGCTGCTCCCAAGAATGATTTGGTTACAGGATGTCCTGTGTTCTGTTCTGCTCTGTGCTTGTGTGTTCGGCCTGGTGCCATTACCTTGTATTTTAGACATTAATGGTTGGTTAATTATAGGCCCCTCGCTTTCAATCAAGATGGTAACATTTGATTGTCTTTGACTGGTTTGTTGAGTATGTGCATGGGGTGTGCATGTGTGCACACACACTTAAAAGTTTATATTTTATTAACACACAGTTTTGTTAACCTGATTTTTACTCTTAATCATACAAGTTGTAGACATTTTCATGACATTCTAAAAAGGTCTGCGTCACTGTAAGTCATGGTCACGTCCATCATAATGGTCATACTTCACTGTAATTTACATAACCAATTCCCTGCTGATGGGCATTAAGGATTCCAGGGCTTTTATTTTGTTATTAAGTAAACATGATGAACACCCGTATTGGATATTTCTGTGTACTGGTCCAGTTGCTTCCTGAGGGAATACTGAAGAGGTAGCTTTGGGTACATTTATATACATTTTAAATATCTTGATTGCCGTTTCTAAATTCTAAGATGCTGTGTTCCTGTTTGGCTTCTGGTGAGATGTCAAGATCCTACTTCCTGTCTAGTGTCTCCACTTTGTCACAGAAATGACTTTTCCACCTGAGTTTGTATTTCGATTATTTGGGCTGGATATGCTTGGTGAGCTGGGCCTTCTCCCACTCCTGTCCTCCTTTCTCTGTTCACACTCAGTTTTTTGTTTTGTTTTGTTTTGAGACGGAGTCTCGCTCTGTAGCCAGGCTGGAGTGCAATGGTGCGATCTCGGCTCACTGCAACTGCCGCCACCCAGGTTCAAGCGATTCCCCTGCCTCAGCCTCCCAAGTAGCTGGGACTACAGGCGTGTGCCACCACGCCCGGCTAATTTTTTTTGTATTTTAGTAGAGATGGGGTTTCACCATGTTGGCCAGGATGGTCTCGATCTCCTGACCTTGTGATCCACCCGCCTCGACCTCCCAAAGTGCTGGGATTACAGGCACACTCAGTTTTACTGTTAGTCTTCAGGGTATTGGGTGTTTCTGGTGACAGGAGTTGAGCATCCATGCACTCCCCTTCAAAGTTTCAGAGATTTTAAATATTCCCCTACCTCATACATGCTGTCTGATGTCTTGCCTCCAGATTTAAATGAAGGTTGAGTTTTTTACGATATTGATAAAATCAGTTTTATATGACAGACATGGCCATTTTGAGGAATAAGGATTTATTGACTTTTTTTTTTTTTTAAGGTTTGAATAGACTCAATAGTTGGACCAGTGATGTCACAGGACTAGGTCTCAAGTGACCATAATCTTAAAATTCACTCCTAAACTCCAGCAGATGGGAAAGTGGTAATGGCTCCAGGAACAGAGTTGTTTAGTTTGGGGAATGGATAGAAAGTCAAGGTAGGGACAGAGTGTCACATTCACTTGAAACAAATCTTGATACCTTTTACTAAAAGCCCTTGCATAAGAGATGCGTTTTTGTGGAAAACCAGGGAAACAGACAATGACTGGCAGGTCTCCTATTAACCTTTCAAGTCTCAGGGAGTTTGTCGCCACCAGCTGGAGTAAGGTGCATCAGACCCGATAGAGCAATGATCCTTGAACCAAAATGTGACTTTCCAAGGGTTCAAGGGTGCAGTTGGTTTAAGGGGAATCCATATCTAGATACTCAATGTCAAATGCCCTTTCCTAAAACTGATCTGCCTGGGAATGTGCTTGTGATAAACTGCACATTCTCTTCCCTCCCTCCCTTTTCACAGTCATCTTGCTCCCATTTTATTAAAAAAAAAAGAGAGACTCCTCTCAGCTGTCCTGGATTGTACTTCGCGGAAGAACCTCTGGGATACCAAACAAACGGTCACAGAGAAATGCTGTGTTCAGAAAGTAAATGACACCACCGACCAGGGAGTTAATCCTTCGGTAAGTCAGGTGGTTTCTAATTATTTGCTCCTACTCAGTTTGAAGAAGGACCTCATCAAGTCGTCAGGTGATAAATCATTCATTATAGACGATATCTCTGATTTGGTGCAGATAATTCTAGAGGTCAGAGAATTGGGTGACACATAAAACTGCCGTAAACTCCTTTCACTCCCAGTAGTCTTCAAACAAGGCTTTTCTGTGCTTCTATCTACAAAAATGAAAAGTAGAAATAGAATTGATGCATAACTCTGTCTAGCTAAAAATAAGATCCACTGATTGGATACAAGAACTAATTGAAAAATAAAAATATCCATTTCATTAAGAGATTATTTCCAGTGAAATTTTACCCTTTATATTTGATATTTTTATGTATCTTTCTCTCTCTCTCTCTCTCTCTCTATATATATATATATATACACACACACATATATATAAACTCTGTTCTATATATATATATATATATATATATAAACTCCAGCAGATGGGAAAGTGGTAATGGCTCCAGGAACAGAGTTATTTAGTTTGGGGAATGGATAGAAAGTCAAGGTAGAGATGGAGTGTCATTCACTTGAAATAAACCTTGATACCTTTTACTAAAATATATATATATACATACACATTTTTTTTGGCGGTGGAGGGGGGGGGACAGGGCCTTGCTCTGTCACCCAGGCTGGAGTGCAAGAGTGCAATCATAGCTCACTGCAGCCTCAAACCGGACTCAGACGATCCTCCCACCTCAGCCTCCTGAACAGCTGGGACGACAGACACATGCCATGACCCCTGGGGCTAATTTTTACATTTTTTGTAGAGACAGGATCTCCATATGTTGCCCAAGCTGGTCTGGACCCCCTGGCTTCAAGCAGTTTTCCCACTTCAGCCTCCCAAAGTGCGGGGATCACAGGCATGAGCCACTGTGCCTAGCTGATATATTTTTATATTGGTCAATCGTGTACCAATAATAATTGCAGTGGTAACACAATCCATAAGTGATTTTTTTAAAAAAACAGTGGGAGCTTTAGGTCATAGGAAATGCCAAAACTTTTAACATAGACATTTATCTAGATATCTTTCTTCTAAAGAAGTATGATAGGGTAATAGGATATAATAGGATGTTAGAAAATGGGGCTAAAAGAAAAAAGGAATAATGTGAAATTTTTGAGTTTTTAAATGTACCCTTTGAATGGATGATGAGCATCAAATTGATTTGGGATTTTGGATACACTGGATACATTAAAACTGACATAATAGTTTTATTTGAAAATATCAAATTTTATAATATGTAAGTGGATCAATTGCTAGGTAACAAAAGCACCCTAAGGCTTAGTGGCTTAATACAACAAGCATTTATGATGTTCATGAATCTGGGGGTTAGCTGGGTAGTTCTGGACTTGGCTGGGTTGGTGGATCTCTGTGGTCAGCTGGCGGTTCAGCTCAGCTGGGGCTGCATGTTCTCACACCCTGTGGCCTCATGTATGTGTCAGTTGGAAGGCTGCTTGGTCTAGGAACCCCAGCCAGGACAGCTCGTCTCTGCTTCACGTGGTCTCTCTTCCACCAGTAGACTAGCATAGGCTTCCTCACATGGTGACCGCAGGTTGCAAAGAGTAGCAGGAGCAAGCCCTAGAACACAAGGGATTTTCAGGCTTCTTCCCGGCTCACCTTTTCATAACCCTTGGCGAAAGCAAGCCGTGTGTCCAGTTGGGAAGGAACTCTCCAGGGTCATGGATCCAGGGAAGTGTGACTCCTTAGGGACCATTACTGCAGTAATCTACCATGGCCAGACATAGCATCCTTTGAAACTACTTAAATTGATAATAAAAACATTTATTATGACATTTAGCTGTCAGAAGGAATATATTTTCAAAATTAGGGAGTTTCTGAGAAGAAATTGGAAATTATTACTGAGAAGTCAGAGTTATTTTCGAGGGCAGTCCAGGCTTTGTCACTCTTCCCCTCTCTATTGAGAACAGGGTGTCTGAATGGAGAGGAAGTGCATGGGCTTTGGGGTGGGACCCCTGTGTGCTTGAACCTCGACATTTCCGTTGACCAGCTGTGTGAACCTGGGCAAAATACCAATGCTTCTGTGTCTCTTTCTGCACCTCTGCAGTGGGGATAATAATACCTACTTTATCATTGTGACCAATTAGTGGTCACCACCTGCTGTGTCTCCCTCTCCCTCCCGCAGCCCACATCGACGAAGCCGCAGGGCCTCAATGTTCTCAGTGTTCTGAGATGATGAGATGGTGCCAAGTTCGCTTTGGAAGCTTCTAGCTCTGGTTTTGACTAATCAAGTGAAAACTGGCGTTTGTAGAGAAGCAGCTGGAAAATGCCTTTATTCTAATTAGGGTTTTGTATTCACTTGTAAAGTTATGCACTGCCCTGTTAAATATATAAAAGTCAATCTAGACTTAAAAGTGATCTAAGTGATTAGAATAAAAATAAACATTTTCTTATTGAATTTAAAAAAAATGGGAAAGCTACCTTGAAAGTGTGTTCAATTTTTGTACCTTTTTTTTTTTTTTTAAGATGGAGTGTCACTCTGATGCCCAGGCTAGAGTGCAGTGGCACCATCTCGGCTCACCACAACCTCTGCTTCCCAGGTTCAAGCGATTCTCCTGCCTCAGCCCCCCAAGTAGCTGGGACTACCGGCGATGCCACCATGCCTGGCTAATTTTTGTATTTTTAGTAGAGACGGGGTTTCACTATGTTGGCCAGGATGGTCTTGAACTCCTGACCTCGTGATCTGCCCGCCTTGACCTCCCAAAGTGCTGAGATTACAGGCATGAGCCACTGCGCCCAGCCTGATTTTTAAAGCAAATATGGAAGCTGTAATCAAACTAGCAATTTGTGGGTGAGCCCTGTGTCACTGCTGTATTACTCAATAATTCATGTTCAGATAGGTGAGTCTGAAGTACCCCAGTTTGAGAATTAAAAAAGAATTAAAATCCATAATCTATATCTTAGCTAAGATAGGAAAAGTTGACTAAAATATTTTTTTCTGGTTGAATTTCAGATTTCTCCTATAACTCTGCACACCAGAAAGATATCTATAGTACAAATACACATGAAATTCCATTAACTGTTTCTTTTTTTAAAAATTTTTCTTAATCTTGTTCAGGGCATACACAATTTGTTTTACTTAAAATTATATTATTCACTCAATTTTTATAAGAAACACACTTGAGAATTCTACCAGAGTTTTATTGATACTTCTCTTTCTTGAGTTGATCTTGAAATTCTCTTAAAAATTATATTTGAGTTTTAAAACTTGTAATTGCCTGTGAGAGGAAAATAATTTTTCTTTCTATCCTTCTTAGTTTTTAACTGGGATCTGTGTAACAAAAGACAGATTATTAAAAGAAAAGCAAACAGAAGCTGATTAACAAGTATATTTCATATACACATGGAGAAAACTCAGAAAGAGTAACTGTCAAAGAGGTGACTGAGAACTTTGGTGTATATAGCACCTTTAACAAGAGGTGGCTGAGAACTTTGCTGTATATAGTACCTTTAACAAAGAGCAATACATCTTTAGAGAAGTGACAAGACAAGGAAAAGGACCTTCAGTCTTTAGGGGTGGCAAATTGTGGGAAGGCAAATAAAGGGAAAGGAAACTAAGAGTGGATAAAGGCTAGTTTGTCATGTGGATTCCTCTGGTGCCATCTTCAGGTTGATAAGGCTGTAAAGTCATCTCTTTTTGGTAGAAAGGAGAGGAGGGACCCTGCTGTAAATCTATGTTTTGCTTTTAGGCAAATAAGGGAAGGGCAGAGAGCTTTTCTCGTATCTGCTTTCTCTCAATTGCCTTCATCTCAGAAGAAGCCTTATGCTGGCCAGGCACAGTGGCTCACGCCTGTAATCTCAGTATTTTGGGAAGCCAAGGCAGGCGGATCACTTGAGGTCAGGAGTTCGTGACCAGCCTGACCAACATGGTGAAACCCCATCTCTACTAAAAATACAAAAATTAGCCAGACGTGATGGTGCATGCCTATAATCCCAGCTGCTTAGGAGGCTGAGGCAGGAGAATCGCTTGAACCTGGGAGGCAGAGGTTGCAGTGAGGAGAGATTGTGCCACTGCACTCCAGCCTGGGCAACAGAGCGAGACTCAGTCTCAAAAAAAAAAAAAAAGAAAAGAAAAGAAAAGAAAAAAAGGATCTTTATACCAAAGTGTCATATTTTGGGATGTTATATTTGCTACCCTTCAATTGTTATTTTCTTTTGCTCATTTTTCTGTAATAGCCCAGAAAAGTTGGTCTGGTTTTTATTTATTAAGAGCTCTCTTATGAAGACAGCTGGTCCAGGATAATTCTTATGTTTCAGATATACAGACTCCAGCAATATCACTAATCCCGGGAGTGGGATCCCAGGCTGCCACTACCATGTGGTGGGGCCTCAGAGGGGATCCCTCTCTGCCATGGAGCTTGTTTCTATAAGTTAAGAAATGGTCATGCTTTCTACAAGGAAATGTCCCTATTGTACCTTGGTAGATATTATGTTTAAGAAATTTTGACATGGCAAAAATAAAATTGTCTTGGGGAGGCAAGAGGAAAGCTGGCATCTCAAGCTGGAAAAGTCCAAGTCATTGGTTAGATTCTGAAATGACTCTGAAACGTTTTATTAATTGTATTAGTCCATTCTCACATTGCTATAAAGAACTACATCAGACTGGGTAATTTATCAAGAAAAGAGGCTTAATTGGCTCATGGTTTCACAGGCTGTACAGGAAGCATGGACAATCATGGTGGAAGGCAAAGCGGAAACCAGCTGGAGCAGGAGGAAGAGAGCAAAAGGAGAAGTGATACACACTGTTTTTTTTGTTTTGTTTTGTTTTTTTGAGATGGAGTCTCGCACTGTCACCCAGGCTGGAGTGCAGTGGTGCAATCTCGGCCCACTGCAATCTCCACCTCCCAGGTTCAAGCGATTCTCAGCTTTCCAGGGAGCTGGGGATTACAGGTGTGCACCACCATGCCCAGCTAATTTTTGTATTTTTAGTAGAGACAGGGTTTCACCATATTGGCCAGGCTGGTCTTGAACTCCTGACCTCGTGATCCGCCCACCTTGGCCTCCCAAAATGCTGGGATTACAGGCGTTGGCCACTGAGCCTGGCCAAGATATTCCTTTATAGCAATGCAAAAACAGGCTAACACGCTATAGGTCCTCAAATACTTACTAACAAAGGGAGGGTCTCAACTTGATATTTGATAATGTTGGACATTTAGATCATTTACATTTTAGCTATTGTAAATAAAACACTGTGATGTGAACATTACCTTGAAAATAATGACACCCTTGTATAATTACATTATTAATGGTAAACTTAATCACACCTTTAAAATAATTCCACCTGGAGATTGCATTTGTATTATACACTTCAGAACATGTACATACACATTTATGTGGTCCTCACAAACCCTGTCAGATGAATTGGGCGGATATACTTATCTTTTCTCACCATCTTAGAGGTGAGAGAGGAAGGTATGGCTCGTACCACAAACAGCAGCTTTTGTGTTTCGTGTTCATGACCGGGATTAGACCACACACAAAGGGAAAGACTGGCAAGGCCATGCATTTCCAAGCCAGAAAGTTCATCGATTAGCTATCATAATAGGACTGTATGCTAGAAATCCAAGGATCAAGATTCCACCCTGCTTCTCGTAGTAAGGATAACAGAGCAAGCTCGCCACGTATCAAGGGCTTTTTGCCGAACCAGCTTTGAGGGTACGACGTGTACCCCAGTGCTCCCTGCTGGAGACCTGTAGTAGGATCGTCTCAAGTTTTTTTGGCAATGTCCACAAAGGAGTTAAATCTGACTTAGCAACCAGGCTGTGAGTTTCCGGGGGCCAGGAGTGGGGGGCGAGCAGGAACCCGTCCCAAGCAGGAATCTGTCCCAAGTTCATCTTTTAGCTAATGGGAGGGCTGTGGCCTCTCACGCTGCTCTGGGTTGGGAGCGGAGCATGGGTGTATTTAAGGGCATCCAGGTGATTGTAATGTGCCAACTGGATCTAATTTACCTTGAAAATTCATGCATTTAACTAAGAGATTCTGGCAGTGAAGAGCCGGACAATGCTTTTTGTCTTGATAAAGAAATAAAGGGGATAAATAGAATGTTGGCTGCGGTTGCTGCTTATCGAACGTTTTTCCCAGATCTAAGGGTTTGCCTGAGTAGGAAGGATGCGGAAGGATGGCGTTCCACCTTATTTCCACCTCCCTCACAGCATCCCACCTGGTACTGTGCCTGGCTGGCTCGGGGCACTTTCAGCGCAGTCCTGGGTGAGGACGTTTCTCTGGTGCTCTCTCGCGGTGGATCAGCAAAGTGCTGCATTTTATTTAGAACCAGAATGGACCTATATGGACCCTTGCACGTCATATTTTGTAACCCTCTCATTTTACAGATGAGGAACCGAGGCCTAGAGCAGTGAAGCGGTATGCCCAGGCTCACATGCCTAGTAATTAGGTTAAATGGGGTTTGGCTGGGGATAATGTTTAGGAATAGGAGAGGGTAACCCAGATCCCTGGAGTTCGATAGCCTGAACAAAGGCTTGGGAAATGAGAATCAGCTGGTGATGGATGGAATTAGAACAGATCCTGGGTGCCACACACAAGGCCACGGGTGATTGCTGCTGCCACCACTGGAGCCTGAGAACCCGAAAATTTACAAAGCCCCTCAAGGCCAATATGTCCCAAACTGAACTTACCATTTCCACCTTCACTTTATCTTCTTCCATTGTCTCAGTAAATGGCCTCACCTTCTCTCAGGTTGCTCAGGCTGGACAACTAGTCATCTCTCTCTGTAGTCCACATCCAATCCATCACTGAGTCCTGCTTCCTGTAAAATTTAGGCCGGGTGCAGTAGCTCACGCCTGTAATCCCAGCACTTTGGGAGACTGAGGAGGGCGGATCACTTGAGGTCAGGAGTTCGAGACCAGCCTGGCCAACACGGCAAAACCCCATCTCTACTAAAATACAAAAATTAGCGAGGCGTGATGGTGGGTGCCTATAATCCCAGCTACTCGAGAGACTGAGGCAAGAGAATGGCTTGAATCCTGGAGGCGGAGATTGCAGTGAGCTGAGATCGCACCACTGCACTCCAACCTGGTTGACAGAGCAAGACTCTCTCAAAAAAATAAAAATAATAAAAACAATTATCTTGAATCCTCCACTGCCAAAACGTCCCCTTGCCTATGACTATGAAAACCCGGGTAGTGGGCATCTTCCAGTCGTGGCTGTCCAAATGTTGAACACCCTCCTTGCATAGATAGCGTCTCACCTCGGGAGCATTGTCCTGCTTTCTCAAGGTAGAATCTGGTCGGCTTCTTTTCCCAGCCCTCTCACACATCCCTTGCAACTGGAATGTAGATGTGTGTGCTGGACTTTACCCGATTAGGTGGAAACCCAGGAAGCTGCAATATGGAAGTGAGTGACGTGATGAAGCCTGAGGATGGAGCTGGCCTTTCATCAGGGTTTGAACGTCCTGGAAGGTACAAGGGGATGATTTGGGAGGAAGAGAAGCAAAGGGCACAGAGCAGAAGGAACACAAGGAGAGAGGAGGTGTCAGATGATTGTGGGGAACTACATTTTGGGTTATGACCCAGTATGATGGTTAATACTGAGTGTCAACTTGATTGGATTGAAGGATGCAAAGTATTATTCCTGGGTGTGTCTGTGAGGGTGTTCCCAGAAAAGATTAACATTTGAGTCAGTGAATTGGGAGAGGCAGACCCACTCTCAATCTAGGTGGGCACCATCTAATCGGGCTAGCTCAGCCAGAATAAAAAATGGCAGAAGGACATGGAAAGCCTAGACTAGCTTACTCTTCTGGCCTCCACCTTTCTCCCGTGCTGGACGCTTCCTGCCCTCAAACATCAGACTCCAAGTTCTTCAGCTCTGGGACTTGGACTGGCTTCCTTGCTCCTCAGCTTGCAGATGGCCTGTTCTGGGACCTCAGCTTGTGATGGTGTGAGTCAATACTCCTTAATAAACTCCCCTGTATATATACATCTATCCTATTAGTTCTGTCCCTCTAGAGGACCCTGGCTAATACACCCGGGGTGACGTAGAGATAACACATGGTGGTGCTGGATTTTTCAGGCTTTTTTTTTTTTTTTTTTTTTGAGAGGCAGTCTTGCTCTGTCGCCCAGGCTGGTGTGCAGTGGTGCGATCTCGGCTCACTGCAAGCTCCGCCTCCCGGGTTCACGCCATTCTCCTGCCTCGGCCTTCCCATAGCTGGGATTACAGGTGCCCGCCACCATGCCTAGCTAATTTTTTTCTGTATTTTTAGTAGAGACAGGGTTTCACCGTGTTAGCCAGGATGGTCTCAATCTCCTGACCTCGTGATCCACCCACCTCGGCCTCCCAAAGTGCGAGGATTACAGGCGTGAGCCAACACGCACGGCCATTTCTCAGGCTTTCAAACTCCGATTCACAAAAACTGTTGCCTTGGTGCAGAACAAGCTAAGGCTACAGGTAGAACAGATGAGCTGGGTGAGGCTGCCACAGGAGCTTGGGGCTGTGGTGGGCACTCTGAAGGCCTGTGCAGAAACAAGCTCTGATTGGAAACAGATAACAAAGCTGATGTAGGAAACAATAAACAAGCAGCTAATAGGCTTTTAAAAAATTTTGCTCCAAACCAAGATGTGACCGGATTGGAATTAGTGCGTGTGTGTGTAGATGTGTGGATGTATGTATGTATGCATGTGTTAAGCCTATTCTGAGAGCAGCAGTTGCCACAGAGAATTTTTGGGTAAAATCATCCTCTTTGGGAATGTACTTTCTTCCCCATGGGACCACTTTTGGGATCAAAACTTACTTGGTTGTATCAGCTTGGGTGACATCCTTGCCAAAGACATTATTTCATAGGCATTGTTTTTAGCAAAGATACTAGAATTTTAAAAAGTAAAAATAAAACTCTGCTTTGGGCTTTTACGGAAGTTTAATAGAAATATAAACACCGGTGATTGATTGGATTGATTGAACATGTAAATGAGACAGGGTTTTTTTTTTCTCTTATTTCCTGAGCAGGAATAGTCTCATTACTTAGACATTTTGTCACGGGTAGTATCTGCTCTCTGACTAACTTGATTCTTCATGTACAATCACTAGGTTTTCCAGAAAACTTCTAAGTATCTGAAAAAAAAGTTGCATTAGGTGTTAAGATCTTTTCAGTTTAGTTATTGAGCAATCGTTTCCCCAGCAGCCTTATTTGCAGAAGTGAAAAAGCCGATTGTTAAATCATACATAACTGCACAGGGCCCCTAAATAGCAAAAACAATATTGAAAAAGAAAAATAATTTAAAAATCTACCTATTGGGTACTGTGCTTATTATGTGGGTGCTGAAATAATCTGTACACCAAACTCCCACGCCACTCAATATACCTATGTAACAAACCTGGACATGTACTCCTGAACCTAAAATAAAAGTTAAAAAAAAGAATAAAATTGGAAAGCTAACACTTCTGGATTTCAAAACTTAATACAAAGTTATAGTAATCAAAACAATGTGACACTTACAAAGATAGGCATATAGGCCAAACTGGAATTGAGAGTCATACATCTATGGTGAATGGATTTTTGATAAAGGTGCCAGGTTCATTCAGTGGGGCTAGTCTTTTCAACAAATGGTTCGGAGACAACTGGATTTTTACGTGTAAATGAATGTAGTTGCGCTCTTACCTCACTCCATATACAAAAATTAATTCAAAGTGATTTCAGCATTAATCTGAGACTAAAACTAGGTAACAAGACAACAAAAAAAGAAAATGACAGGCCAATATTCCTGATTAATATACATGCAGAAATCTTCAACAGAATATTAGCAAACTAAATTCAACAACACATTACAAAGATCATTCATTATGATCACATGTATCCCAGGAATGTAAGGATGGTTCAACATATGCAAATCAATAAACATGATACATCACATTAACAGAGTCAAGAACAAAAAGCCCTATAATTACCATAGATGCTGAAAAAGCATTCAATAAAATTTAACATCCCTCCATGATAAAATCTTTCGACAAACTGAGTATAGAAGGAATATATCTCAAAACAATAAAAGCCATATGACTTTTATATGGCCAAAACTCATATATGGCAAACCCATAGCTAACATCCTACTGAATGGGGAAAAATCAAAAGCCTTTTCTCTAAGATCTGGAACAAGACAAAGTTGCCCACTTTCACCACTTTTATTCGATATAATCCTGGAAGTCCTAGCCAGAGCAATTAGGTAAGAGAAAGAAATAAAGGGCATCCAAATGGGAAAGAAATAAATCAAATTATTCTTGTTTACAGATGACATGATTCTATATTTAGAAAAACTTAAAGATTCCACCAAAAAACTGTTAGAACTAGTGAACAAATTCAGTAAAGTTGCAAAATACAAAATCAATATACAAAAAGCAGTGGCATTCGTTGTTTATTTGTTTGTTTGAGACAGGGTCTTGCTCAGTCACCCAGGCTGGAGTGCAGTAGCAGGATCATGGCTCACTGAAGCCTAGACATCCCAGGCTCAAGTGATCCTTCTACCGCAGCCTCCCAAGTAGCTGGGACTAAAGTCATGTGCCACCACACCTGGCTAATTTTTAAAAAAATTTTCGTAGTGATAAAGTCTCATTTTGTTGTCCAGGCTGTTCTTGAACTCCTAAGCTCATGCAATCCTCCCACCCTGGCCTTGCAAAGTTTTGGGATTATAGGCATGAGCCACCATGCCTGGCCATCAGCAGCATTTATATATGTCAACAGAGAACAATCTGAAAAGGAAAGCAATCCCATTTATACTAGTTACCAAAGCATAAACAAAGCCCTAGGAATACATTTAATCGACAAAGTGAAAGATCTCTACAGTGAAAACTACAAAACACTGATGAAAGAAATTGAAGAGGACACCAAAAAGTGAAAAGATATCCCATGCTCATGGATTGGAAAAACTGATATCGATGTGTCCATACCACCTGTGTTAGTCCATTTTCACACTATTGATAAAGACATACCCAAGGCTGGGCAATTTACGAAAGAAAGAGGTTAACGGACTCACAGTTCCACGTGGCTGGAGAGGGCTCACAATCATGGCAGGAGGCAGAAGGTGAAAGGCACGTCTCACATGGCTGTAGACAAGAGAAGAGAATGAGAGCCAAGCAAAAGGGGTTTCCCCTTATAAAACCATCAAATCTCGTGAGATCGATCAATTACCATGAGACCA
Source organism: Hylobates moloch (assembly GCF_009828535.3). Classification (NCBI taxonomy): domain Eukaryota; kingdom Metazoa; phylum Chordata; class Mammalia; order Primates; family Hylobatidae; genus Hylobates; species Hylobates moloch. The sequence continues at coordinate 15,023,875 of NW_026652289.1, forward strand.
GTATGGGGGAAACTGCCCCCATGATTCAGTTATCTCCCACTGCGTCCCTCCCACAACATGAGGGAATTATGTGAGCTACAATTCAAGATGAGATTTGGGTGGGGACACAGCCAAATCATATCACCACCTAAAATAATCTACAGAATCAATGCAATCCCTATCAAAATACCAGTGACACTTGTCTTAGTCTGCTTATGTTGCTGTAAAGGAATACCTGGGTAATTTATAAAGAAAAGACGTTAATTTGGCTTACGGTTCTGCAGGCTGTACAAGAAGCATGGCATCAGCTTCTCCTTCTGGCAAGGGCCTTAGATTGCTTCTACTCATGGCAGAAGCTGAAAAGGATCTGGTGAAATCACACGACAAGACAGGGAGGAAGAAAGCAGGTAAGGAGGTGCCAGGCCTTTTTTTAACAATCAGATTTTGTAAATAGAGCAAGAACTCATTACCAGGTGGATGGCAACAAGCCATTCATGAGGAATCTGCCTCCATGATGCAAACACCTCCTGCCAGTCTCCACCTCCAACATCGGGGAGCACATTTCAATGTGAGATTTGGTGGTGGGGTGGAGGTGTCAAATATGCAAACTATAGCAACATTCTTCACAGAAATAGAAAAAAAATCCTAAAATTCACTTGGAACAAAAGATCCTGAATAACCAAAGCAATTTTGAACAAAAAGAACAGAACTGGAGGTATCACACTAACAGATTTCAAAATGTACTACAAAGCTATAGTAACCAGAAATAGCATAGTACTGGCACGAAAACAGACACATAGACCAAGTGGAACAGAACAGAGAGCCCAGAAATAAATCTATGCATATATATAGCCAACTCATCTTTGACAAAGATGCCAAGAACATACATTGGGGAAAGAACTGTCTTGTCAATAAATGGTGCTGGGAAAACTGGCTATCCATATGTGGAAGAATAAAACCAGGACCTATCTCTCATCATATTAAAAAATCAAATCAAATGGATTAAAGACTTAAATGTAAGACCTGAAACCATGAAACTTCTAGAAGAAAACACCAGAGAAATGCTCCAGGACATTAGTCTGGGCGAAGATTTTTTTTTGAGTACAACCTCACAAGTACAGGCAACGAAAGCAAAAATCAACAAATAGGATTATGTCAAGCTAAAAAACTTCTTACACGGCAAGAAAATAATCAGCAGAGTGAAGAGGCAACCTACAGAATGGGAGGAAATATTTACATCCATTTGACAAAGGATTAATAACCAAAATATACAAGAAACTCAAACAATAGCAAAAAACCCGAATAATCTGATTAAAGAATGGGCAAATGATCTGAATAGTCATTTCAAAAAAGAAGACATATAAATGGCCAACAGGTATATGGGAAAATGTTCAACATCACTAGTCATCAGGAAAATGCAAATCAGATATTATATACAATGATTATCTCCCCCAGTTAAAATAGCTATTATAAAAAATATAAGAAATGACAAATTCATGCCAGTACACTGTTGATGAGAATGTAAATTAGTACAGCCACTATGGAAAACCGTATGGAGGTTCTTCAAAAATGCAAAATAGATTTACTGTAGGATCTAGCAATTCCAGTACTGGGTATATATCCAAAAGAAAAGAAATCAGCGGCCGGGCATGGTGGCTCACGCCTGTAATCCCAGGACTTTGGGAGGCTGAGGTGCGTGGATCATTTGAGGTCGGGAGTTTGAGACCAGCCTGGCCAACATGGTGAAACCCCATCTCTACTAAAAATACAAAAATTAACCAGTAGTGGTGGTGCAGGCCTGTAATCCCAGCTACTGGGGAGGCTGAGGCAGGAGAATCGCTTGAACCTGGAAGGCGGAAGTTGTGGTGAGCTGAGATTGCGCCACTGCACTCTAATCTGGGTGATAGAGCGAGACCCTGTCTCAAAAAAAAAAAAAAGTCAGGGTGTTGAAGAGATATCTGCATTTCTATATTTATTGCAGCACTACTCACAGTAGTCAAGATATGAAAACAACCTGAGTATCCATCAATGGATAAATGAATTAAAAATTATGGCACAGATACACAATGGAATACTGTTCAGCCATAAAAAGGAATGAAATTCTGTCATCTGTGCCAGCATGGATGAATCTGGAGGACCTTACATTAAGTGAAATAAGTCAGGCACAGAAAGACACATGTATCACATATTCTTATTCCTATGTCTCAATCAAAGTTGATTTTATGGAAGTAGGACATAGAAGGATGGTTACCAGAGGGTGAGAACGGTAGTGGGGATTGGGGATGTATTTCCTTACCCAATAAAGAAAATACGTTAAATAGAAGGAATAAGTTCTAATGTTTGGTAGAGCAATAAAGTGACAATAGTTAAAAATAATTTATTGTGCCTTTCACAATAGCTAGAAGAGAAGATATGGCATTTCTGTGTTAGAAACACAAAGAAATGATAAATGAGGTGATAGATATTCTAATTACTCTGATTTGATTACACATTGTATTAATCTAACCAAATATCAAATGTACTCCATAATTATGTGTAATTATTGTATATCAATAAAAAACTATAGAAGAGAAAAAAGAATTTTAAATAGTTAATTATAGAAATTATATTTAATTAAAATCTGTATTTCTTAATAATGAGTAAAAAAAAACAATGCCTCAATTTTTATTCAGGGTGTCTATAGTTCATTCTTCTTTCTTATCAAATTGACTAAAAAATTATTGCTTTTCGGTAAGACTTTATCTGTATGTTTGCCTTTTTCAGGGGTTAAGTTACTTTGTTGTATTAAGATACTATCCCAAACCTCAGACACATCCTCTCTAAAATACAGAGAAATAAAATCAGAAAATGTTTGACAGATTATGATGAATTAAGGGTATCTAAGTCAGTATTTACAGTTTGAGAATAAAATCATAAGAGAAAAAATAACAACTACTACTTGTAAATATGCAGAAAACCACACAAGTATAATTTTGAAATAAAATGTCAAAAATTTCATTTGAAATTTCATTTGGAGTGGATGTCTCATATAAATGTAAGCCAAAAATATGTATATAAATAATTTTACAGCTCAATAAAATTTTTGTTTTATTTAAAGCCCAAAAGCAGAAAGAAAAAAAAATTCACTCAAAATAAATCAATGGCCTAAATATAGGAGCTAAAACCATAACACTCTTAGGAGAAAACAGGGATAAATCTTCATCATCTTGGATTTGGCAATAAGTTCTTATATATGACACAAAAAGCTTGGCAACAAAAGCAAAAACAAACAGATGGGACTACATCAAACTTAAAAACTTGTGCACATCAAAGGAAAGAGTCAGCAGAGTGAAAAGCAAAGCTACAGAATGGGAGAAAATATTTGCAAATCATATATCTGACAAGGGATTAATACCCAGAATATATAAAGAGCTACTACAACTCAACAACAAAAAACTAAAAAAATGGGCAAGGTACTTGAATATAAATTTCTCCAGGGATGGTGTCCAAATGGCCACCAAGCATATGAAAAGATGCTCAGCATCACTAATCATTAGAGAAGTGCAAATCAAAACTACAATGAAATGTCACCTCATACCCCTATTAGTATGGCCACTATCAAAAAACACAAAATAACAAGTGTTGGAGAGGATGTGGGGAAATTGGAACCCTTGTGCGCTGTTGGTGGGATGGTAAAATGGTACAGGCTGCCATGGAGAACAATATGGAGATTCCTCAAAAAATTAAAAATACATTTATCATATAACCTAGCAACTTCACTTCTGGGTATATAGCCAAAAGAATTGAAAGCAGGATCTTGAAAAGATGTGTTCAAACCAGTGTTCATTGCAGAATTATTCACAGTAGCCAAGAGATAGAAGCAACCCAAATGTCCATTGATGGAAGAATGGATAAAGTAAATGCAATGTACACACAAAGGAATATTATTCAGCTTTAAAAAAGAAAAAAACCTTGTTACATATGACAACTTGGAGGAACCTTGAGGAAACTATGCTAAGTGAAGCCAGCCAGTCATAAAAAGACAAACACTGTATGATTCCACTGACAAGAGGTATCTAAAGTAGCCGAACTCATAGAAACAAAGTAGATTGAAAGTTACCAGGAGCTGGGAGAGAGGAAAGGAGGAGTTATTGCTTAATGGGTAGGAAGTTTGTGTTTGGAGTGAGGAAAAAGGTGGTTGCCAGGGGTAGGGGGAAGGAAAACAAAGTTGTTTAATGGATAGAGTTTCAGTTTTGCACGATGAAAAATCCCCTGTCAGCAACTGTTGCCAAGGGTGTGGGGAAATTGGAACCCTTATGGATTGCTTGTGGGAATGTAAAATGGTACACCTGATGTGGAATAGACTAATGGTGGTGGTTCCTAAAAATAAATATATATCTATATATATATCTATATATACACACACACACACATATTCATTAAGCATAGCTGGGTGTGGTGGCTCATGTCTGTAATACAAACTACTTGGGAGGCTGAGAAGAGGATTGCTTCAATCCAGGAGTTGGAGACCAGCTTGTGCAAGATAGGGAGACTCTATTAAAAAAATGAAACATAGAATTTACCGTATGCTCTGGGTACACATACAAAAGAACCGAAAGCAGGGACCTGATTAGTTACTTGTGCAACAATGCTTATTATTCACAATAGCCAAAAGGTGGAAATTACTCAGTGCCTATCAACAGATGAATGGCTAAACAAACTGTCTATCTACGTAAGGAAATATTATTCAGCAAGAAAAAGGAACAAAGTTTTTTTTTTTTTCTGAGATGGGGTCTTGCTCTGTCACCCAGGCTGGAGTGCAGTGGCACGATCTTGGCTCACTGCAACCTCTGCCTCCCAGGTTCAGCGATTTTCCTGTCTCAGCCTCCCAAGTAGCTGGGATTACAGGTATGGCCCACCACACCTGACTAATTTTTGTATTTTTGGTAGAGACGGGGTTTCACCATGCTGGCCAGGCTGGTCTTGAACTCCTGACCTCAGATGATTCGCCCGCCTGGGTCTCCCAAAGTGCTAGGATTACAGGCGTGAACCACTGCACCCCATGTAATAACGTTTTGATGCATGCTACTGAGAGGTGACAACTGCTAGCAGCCCTCGCTCGCTCTTGGCACCTCCTCGGCCTTGGCGTCCGCTCTGGCCCTGCTCCAGGAGCCCTTCAGCCCGCGGCTGCGCTGTGGGTGCCCCTCTCTGGGGCTAGCCGAGGCCAGAGCCGGCTCCCTCTGCTGGCGGATAGGTGTGGAGGAAGAGGCGCCGGCGGGATCCGGGGCTGCGCGCAGCGCTCGCAGGCGGGCACTGGGTCCTGGTGGGCGCGGGCTCGCGGGCTATGCGCTTGGCGCGGCTGGCCGGGGTCTGCTGGGCTTGATCGGGGAACGAGCTCCCTCTGAGCTGCCGGAGTGCCCAGGCTAGGTGCCGCAAAGTCCCATGGGAGTGCCAGTGAGAGGTGAAGCCAGCTGGGCTTGTAGGAGGGGTGGGGTCTTGGAGAACTTTTCCGTCTAGGTAAAGGATTATAAATGCACCAATCAGCACTTGTGTCTAGCTAAAGGTTTGTAAACGCACCAATCATTGCTCTGTGTCTGGCTAATCAGTTGGGCACTTGGGGAACTTTTGTGTCTAGCTAAAGGATTGTAAACACGCCAATCAGCACTCTGCGTCTAGTTAAAGGTTTGTAAGTGCACCAATCAGCACTCTGTCAAAATGGACCAACCAGCTCTCTGTAGAATGGACCAATCAGCTCTCTGTAAAATGGACCAATCAGCAGGATGTGGGTGGGACCAGATAAGGGAATAAAAGCAGGCCACCCGAACCGCTGAGGTTTTCTTCCATGTTGTGGAGGCTTTGTTCTTTTGCTCTTTGTAATAAATCTTGCTGCTGCTCACTTTTTGAGTCCCCACTGCTTTTATGAGCTGTAACACTCACTGCGAAGGTGTGCAGCTTCACTCCTGAGGCCAGCGAGAGCGAAGGGCTGCAGCTTCACCTGAGGCCAGCAAAACTACGAACTTACCGGAAGGAACCAACAACGCCAGACGTGCAGCCTTTAAGAGTTGTAACACTCACTGTGAAGGTCTGCAGCTTGGCTCCTGAAGTCAGCGAGACCACGAAACCACCAGAAGGAACAAACTCCAGACACACCATCTTTAAGAATTGTAACACTCAACGGTGAGGGTCTGCTGCTTCATTCTTGAAGTCAGTGAGATGAAGAAGCCACCAATTCCGGACGCACTACAACATGAATGAATCTCAAAAATATGGCAAGTGATATAAACCAGACACAAAAGGACAAATATTGCATAATCCTAGTTACATGAAATATATAAAACAGGCAAATTTATAGAGATAGAGAGTAGATTAGAAGTTACTAGGAAGGAGGAGGAAGGGAGGAGGAATTATTTCTTAACGGATACAAAGTTTCTATTTGGAGTGATGAAAAAGTTTTGGAACTGGATAGAGGTGATGGTTGGACAATATTGTGAATATAACTGATGCCACTGAAATGTACACTTACAAATGGTTAGAATGGCTAATTATATTTTACCAAATACCACGTTTTACCACAACAAAAGTTACAAAGACGATCTTTATTTTTATAAATGAGTAAAGCAAAAGAAATACTCAAACATTAGACATACAATTGAATGAGCGACGAGCTATATTGGACTCAGTGGTAGCAACAGGAAGGGGCCCTGACGTTGTCAAAATTTTTCCTACATGCTTAGTGCTTTGTGTGTGCTTCCACTGCATCTGCAGAGAAGCCCTGAGAGGTGCTATGGGGCCTGTGTTACAGATGGAAAAACAGACCAAGTCCTGGCCCAAAGTTATGCAGCTCTATAAATCCAGCATTCAAATCTAGGTCTACCTGTCTCCGAATGGAGTACAAGCAGACCAACAGTGACCGTTTTGGGAAAATTGTTTTACACTGGAGGATAATCTTCAACTTTTACTTAATTTAACTAGGGAAGATCACTGTGAGGGAGAATAGATTAAATGTGAGCAAGATCCTATCCAACTCTAATTTCTCATAGGATTTTTGCTGGAACTCATCACCCTCAGAACACAGATTTTGGGTTGAGTTTTCTAGTTTATACGGTTTTAGTGCACAACGGCAGATTTAGTAAATGTTGAATACAGTTCTTTTCCAATGTAATAATCCATCCATTTTCATAGTTTTAAATTGACTTTGGTAAGAAAGAGAAGTTCTTGAATTTCCTGCCTGTGACCAGAGGAGGCCGCTGTTTCACTATGAATGTTTTTAGGGTCCAACGCAAACTCAAGCATATTGCTGGGTCCCAAAATTATCGTTATTTTCATTCTCTCTCTCTCTCTCTCTCTCTCTCTCTCTCTCTCTCTCTCTCCCCCCCCCTCTCCTTTCCTCCTTTCCTCTCCCTTTTTTTATTTCCTTCTCCTCTTACTATTTCAATAAGTCAGCTCAGATGTGATAACAGGAAGGGGATGTTTCTCTTAATCACATTCTTTGAACATTTATTCACCTCTTCCCAGACGAATAACTGTTTCCTTTATTTTATTTATTTATCTTTTTGAGATGGAGTCTTGCTCTGCTGCCCAGGCTGGAGTGCAATGGCACGATCTTGGCTCACTGCAACCTCCGCCTCCTGGGTTCAAGCGATTCTCCTGCCTCAGCCTCCCGAGTAGTTGGAAGTACAGGCTAACACCACCATGGCTGGCTAATTTTTGTATTTTTAGTAGAGACGGGGTTTCGCCACATTGGTCAGGGCAGTCCTGAACTCCTGACCTCAGGTGATCCGCCTGCCTCGGCCTCCCAAAGTGCTGGGATTACAGGTGTGAGTCACTGTGCCCGGCCACTGTTTCCTTTAATAACAAACTTGCCAAGAAAATGGACCAAATGGAAAAGATGCTTTTCCTTCCCCTTTACTGTTTTTAAGGATGGAAATGGATTTTCATTTTTGGGTGTAGATTAACAGTTGAACAGTCACATTTTTCCTCAACTATTCATTTTCACAGTTTATTTAGCCTGCCCTGGCCCCAGAGAGGGCAATGTGGGAGTTTAGAAAAATCCATTGTCAAATCTGGAGAGCATTTAGATTTTGACATTTGATAGCTAAAGCTCATTTTCTGCTTGGAGAGTATAGCTTTCCAGAAGTTCTTTTGTTAAGCAACTGAAAAGAAATTTAGATTTTCTTTCTTTCCTTCTTTCTTTTTTCTCTCTCCCTCCCTCTTTCCCTTCCTTCCTTCTTTCTCTTTTTCTCTGTTCCTTCCTCCCTCCCTCTCTCTATCCCTCCCTCCCTCCCTCATATCTTCTTTTTTTTCTGTTTGATCACTAATGAATCTTTTTAGAAAATAAACATTTCAGTGCTTTCACCAATGTTTCTGATCTTTGTTTTCCCCTATCTCCATCTGTGTTACTTTAAAAAGTATCCAGCCAGGGCTTTTAACTGGGAGAGTTAAGGAGCAAAACCAAATTTTATCAATTAGAAAAAATATTTTTTAAAAGGAACTTTGTAGCCAGATGAGGGGATCAAGGTGCATGTGTGTTGGGGTCAAGAAAGGTGTGTTACAAACACAATCTTCTTTATTCTAAATTGCCTTGTGGGCGCGGGGGGGTGGTGGTGGGGAAGAATTATTTAATTTAAGGATGAGATGATTTAGAGCTCCAAAAAAAAATTCATCTGCAGAAGTGCCTCATCACACATCTTGGCTAGTGAGACCTTCAATGGACTTGGTATTTGTGTCTTGGACACTACCTTTTTTTAAAGGGCCCAAAAGATCTTTAGGGAGTTAGGAGGCAGATGAGCTTTCCTATTTCTAATTGGTATTACTGCTGCTTTTCCTTCTCATGCAGGCTATTCAAACTAACAAGAGGAGGTTGGTAGGGGCCCTCCTACTAAATTGGTTTCAACTACGTTTTCCCTTGCGTGTGTGACCTTGAACTAGTCCCTGAATCTGTCAAGGTTTCAGCTGTCCAAATCACACAATGAGATGTGGAATGATGTGATCTGCAGTGTTTTTTTGAATGCCAGCTTAGGATTCTCCCTGTCTTTATTGTCTTAGAAGCACCATGTTCAGATTCTGATTCACTATTCCAAGCAACTGTCTCACCTGACAGTAAAAGTAGACAGAATATCAGTTAATACAATATTGTCTTTTGTTTTGGTTCTGGAAAGACCTTTGACACAAATCCTAGCCATTAGTTGAACAGGAATGGGGAAAAAAGGAAAGTAAATCAATAAAATGATAGAAGACTTTGGAGGGCCTGACTTCCTGGGTTCAAGTCCTGGCTTTGCTACTTCTACCAGTAAGTGGGCAAGCTTTTAAAATTCTTTGTCCTTCCATTTTCTCATCTCAAAAAATAGGATAAAAATATCACCAACCTCGTGGGTGGGATTGTTGTAAAGACAGCTATAACCATAATAATTATTATAGGCTGGGCGTGGTGGCTCACACCTGTAATCCCAGCACTTTGGGAGGCTGAGGCGGGCGGATATCGAATTGAGGAGATTGAGACCATCCTGGCTAACATGGTGAAACCCCGTCTCTACTAAAAATACAAAAAAATTAGCTGGGTGTGGTGGCATGTGCCTGTAGTCCTAGCCACTTGGAGGCTGAGGCAGGAGAATCTCTTGAACTAAGGAGGCGGAGGTTGCAGTGAGCTGAGATTGTGCCACTGCACTCCAGCCTGGGCAACAGAGTGAGACTCTGTCTCAAAAAAAAATTATGTAATTATTATTTCTGCCAACTTATAATTATGCCTTTTATTCATTTATTTATTTATTTTTTGGAGATAGGGATTATAGTTCACTGCAACTTTGAACTCCCAAGCTCAAGTGATCCTCCTGCCTTCACCTCCCGAGTAGCTGGGACTACAGGCATGTGCCTGCCTATTTTTTTTTTTTTTTTTTAATTTTAGTAGAGATTGAATCTTGCTGTGTTGCCCAGGCTGGTCTCAAACTTCTGGGCCTAAGTGAGCCTCCCACTTTGGCCTCCCAAAGTGCTGGGATTACAGGCATGACCCCCACCCCGTGCCTGGCCTATGCTTTTTGGAAGATAAGCATCTTCCATTTTTCTCTGTGACTCATTAACCAATGTGAGAAACTACTTTTTGTGAAAAACACTGTCCTGGGCCCATTTTCCTGCCTTTGTATTTACAAACGAGTTGGAAACATAAGCCTGCCATAAGTAAAATTGAGAGGTGAAGCTGGCTGGGCTTCTGGGTCAGGTGGGGACTTGGAGAACTTTTCTGTCTAGTTAAAGGTTTGTAAACACACCGATCAGCGCTCTGTAAAAACAAACCAATCAGTGCTCTGTAAGATGGACCAATCAGCAGGATGTGGGTGGGGCCAAGGGAATAAAAGCTGGCTACTGAGCTAGCAGCCACAACCTACTCGGGTTCCCTTCCGCGTTGTGGGAGCTTTGCTTTTTTGCTCTGAGCAGTAAGTCTTGCTACTGCTCACTCTTTGGGTCTGCGCTACTTCTAAGAGCTGTAACACTCACTGCGAAGGTCTGCGGTTTCGCTCCTCAAGTCAGCGAGACCAGGAACCCTCTGGGAGGAGCAAACAACTCTGACGCGCCACTTTTAAGAGCTGTTAACACTCACCGCCAGGGTCTGCAGCTTCACTCCTGAAGTCAGTGAGACCACGAACCTACTGGGAGGAGCAAACACTCAGGACTCGCCATTTTTAAGAGCTGCAACACTCACTGCTAAGGTCTGCGGCTTCACTCCTCAAGTCTGCGAGACCAGGAACCCACCAGAAGGAAGAAACTGGGGACACGTCTGAACATCTGAAGGAACAAACTCCAGACATATCATCTTTAAGAACTGTAACACTCACCGCGAGGGTCCGCTGCTTCATTCTTTAAGTCAGCGAGACAACCCACCAGAAGGAACCAATTCCGGACACAAAATGTAAGTGGATAGCCTGAGAGGGGACTGTTGGGGGAAGGTGCTTCCGAGGTAATGGATCTCCAGTAGTGGCTGTTTTGCTGACGTTCCTACAGGGAGCAGGGACTCTGCAGCCTCTGTTCAAAAGACGTGAGCAAACTTATTCACCTGGTGTTATAGGCCGAAAACCACTCAACAAGGTGGGCTTGAGATCTTCATGTGGGCTCCATTCAAAGGGCGGTCTGAGGGCCAACAGCATGGGCGTTTGGCATTACCTGGGAGCTTGTTGGAAATGCAGGATCTTGGTTACCACCCCACACCTGCTAGATCAGAATCTGTATTAGGACGAGATCCCTAGATATTTGGGGAGATTTCTAGGCAATTGCTGAGCACATTAAAGTTGAGAAATGCAGCCAGACCTATGTTCTGTTGTTCTTTTTTTCTTTTATTTTTTTGAGACAGAGTCTCAACTGTATCGTCCAGGCTGGAGTGCAGTGGTGCGATCTCTGCTCACTGCAACCACTGTCTCCCCGGTTGAAGTGATTCTCGTGCCTCAGTCTCCCGAGTAGCTGGGACTACAGGCATGCCACCACCCCCAGCTAATTTTTTTTTTGTGTGTGTGTGTTTTTAGTAGAGACGAGGTTTCACCATGTTGGCCAGGCTAGTCTCGAATTCCTGACCTCAGGTGATCTATCCGCCTTGGCCTCCCAAAGTGCTGGGATTACAGGTGCGAGCTACTGCGCCCAGCCGGTCTATTCCTTTGTTTTGATTTTACCTATTGAAGTAGATTGTCAGTAATTATAAGTGACATGGAGCAGAAACTGACAAAAATTACCTTAAGGATTTCACTGAAGACACGGCGACCACAATTACAATAGTCATCAGCTAGATTCTCCAGTTTGGAACCTGTGAATTCACGAGAGAAATTTGCATTTCCATGAAGTCAAAGCAACTCATCATTTTTCCCCTTGCCCTATCTTCCACTATTATTATAGGGGTAAGGAAAATTATTCTGCATTTCTGTGTGAAATGAAAAGGTAAAAAAATTTTGAATATCTTAAAAATGCAATATTCAAAATGGTACATTTTGCGCTGTATACTTTAATTGCCTTTCAGTCTCACAGTTCTATTTTTCTTTTAACTTGTTTTGATTTTGAAAGTAATATATACCTATTTTAGAAAAGCTATGTATATATATATATATAGAAGATGACAAAGAAAAATCAGACTGCCTTTTCTCCCATATTACTATTAATGCTTATACTTTCTATGCCGTGAATATTCCACACCACAGACATTCTCAAATATGAGTGAGTCTCAGAATTGCAGATTGCTGGCTCTACCCCAGAGTATCTGTTTTAGGAGTTTTGGGGTAAGACCTGGGAAGTTGCATTTCCACTAGTTCCAGGAGACCACACTTTGGACCTCGTGATCCGCCTGCCTCGGCCTCCCAAAGTGCTGGGATTACAAGCGTGAGCCACCACGCCCGGCCAGGCATTTTGTTTTTTTTGAGACATAGTCTCACTCTGTTGCCCAGGCTGGAGTTCAGTGGTGCGATCTTGGCTCACTGCAAGCTCCGCTTCCCGGGTTCACGCCATTCTTCTCCTCAGCCTCCTGAGTAGCTGGGACTACAGGCTCCCACCACCACCACGCCCAGCTAATTTTGTTTTTGCATTTTTAATAGAGACGGGTTTCACCATGTTAGCCAGGATGGTCTCGATCTCCCGAACTTGTGATCTGCCCACCTCGGCCTCCTGAAGTGCTGGGATTACAGGCGTGAGTCACCATGCCTGGCCTCTCTCAGGCTTTTAAGGTGATTTTGATGGTCCATCAGGTCTGAGAACTATGACTGAAGCATCATCATAGCACCGATCTGATGATGCAGTGGCAGGAGGAGAGAGGCAAGTGTAGGCTGTAATCAGGCTGCCCTTCTAAAGATGATTTGTTTTTAGAAAATGCACGGGTAAAGGGGGCCTTGGCCATTTTGGTTTAGTCTCATGAAGGGTTTTTTAAAGAGTTGCAAACTTTGTATGCCTTCAACTTCAAAAAATTGTTTTACCACAACTGTGTTGGCTCAAAATGAAGGGAAATTGATTAATGATCATGGACTGTTATTACTGTTACAAGAAAAGAAAAGTGGGACAGATTTTATGAAAGCAAGCAAGAGCCAAAAAGCCAGGGGAAAACTGTAGAATTGAGTAGTCATTGGTGAAAATTGACTTCCTATGCTGATCTTCCTGTATTGTCTGATACATCTCTTTCCAGCTGCTTCTATCATGCCAAGAAAACAATAACACATTTCATAAAATCTATGGGTCAGGAGTCCAGGCATGGCTTAGCTGGATCCTCTGTAAAACTGCAATTAAGGTATTGACCAGGACTGTGGTCTCATCTAAGGCTCAGCTGGGGAAGGATTTGCTTCCAAGGACGCATGGTTATTGGCAGAATTCAGTTCCTGGCAGGCTGTTGAATTGTGGGCTTCAGTTTCTTGCTATTAGCCAAAGGCCACTGACACGCGCCCATTCCATAGACAGTTCGAAGTCACCATAGGAGAGACAGTCTCCTAGCAAGGTGGGCATCAAAATCTTATGTTACGTAATCCTGCATACAGAGTCATGTTGGTCATTTTCTCTTGAACTGAGCAACTTATTTTACTTTCCAGAGCTTTGATTTCTTCATTTACACGGGGAAGAAAACAATGCCTTCCATAAAGGAGCTGGGTCATCAGCATTAAATAAGATGACACATAAGTGGCAGCTGGTGCAGTAAAGGGTACCTGGATTATTCCCTCCTTTTTCCCAGCCTGCCTCTCTCTACCCTGGCTGTCCACCCCTATACACACAGATACTCCCAATGCCCAGTGCCCTGCAGTTTTCATTCCTGTCCTCACTCACATTCAAGTTGGCTCTTAGGAAGCCTTGCATTTGGGGGCAGGGAGTGAGGGAAGAGTAAAATGGGAGGCTGGTGAGAAGTCATTGGAAATGTAGGTGAAAGGGATGATTGTGGGGCGATTTCACAGTTATGGTGAATTCCTGCTTGATGTTACACAGTTTTTTTCTTTTCAGTCCATCTCTAATGGTGGAATAAAAGGCTCTCTTGCTCCAGTTTCAGATGTAGTGGGAGCTGGGGTGTGGAGGAGGTAGCTGGGGACACAGGGCTTTCTCAGCTTTGGAATCATGCAGTAGACTTATTCTCTTTTCTTGTACAGCTATAGTCAGCCAAGTTAAAAAAGAAAAGCCTACCCAGGCCTTTGTTTAGTGACTTGGGAGATAGTGGAGGGGATGCAAAACTTCATTGTTCTTATTGAGGAAAAGGAAGTATTCCTTAGATTCATTGTTATATCATGATGGCATGGGTCTTGTTTTTAGAGTCACCAGCTGTTTGGCCTAGAACAAACCACTGAACTTTACTGAGCCTCAGTTTCCTCATCTGTAGCAGGCCAGGGTACCATTCTGTCCTTGCCTACCATTAGAAGGCTGGAGGTAGAGGAAAATTAAATGACAAAATAGATAAGAAAGCATTTTGGCTATGAGCAATGGGTCAGGCCTGTCATCCTAGCACTTTGGGAGGCTGAGGTGGGAGGATTGCTTGAGCCCAGGAATTCGAGACCAGCTTTGGCAACATAGTGAGACCCCATTTTTATTGAAAAATAAAAATAAATGTGAAAAGAAAGCACTTCATAAGCTATAAAGTGCCATACACATCACAAACATTGAGTATCTTTGCTAACAGCTTGGACACATTCTGTCTCCAGATAAGAGTAATGTAACTTGACCATTGTTTCCAGCAAGACATGAAGCAATATCTTTACCTAGTTAACGTCATGTTTGGTACGTTCTGCTCCTCTTTTCCCATGTCAACAAAGTTATTACTTTGTACACCATTTCCCTGAAGGCTGGAAGATCAGCTAGAGATGCTGATAGGAGGCAAGATTGAATTACCAACTTTGAACTGAAAAAATGGGTGACTCAAAGCCACAGTAGCCAGGACTGGGTGGGGAGGTGTCATAGAAAACTGAACCACAGATAAAATACATGTTTTGATTTGTTCTTTCACTTTCTCTTGGACTAACTTTAAAACCAAAAACCGATGAGAATCATCACTCAAATGAATATTGGCCTTCAGGCTGTTCTCACAGAAAACCTCAGGCATTGCCTGTGTTCTTGGGGTCTGTGTTGCTTTGTGTCCTGAATCAAGTCAGTTGCAAGTGAAAAAAAGGTCAATACACTCTAATAAAGCAAGGACATATTATCTCACTTAACTGAAAAGCTCGGGGGTTCCAGGGGTGTTTTGGGTTGTTGCCTTGATGTCTGTGTTTTCAGTTCTGCTCTTTTCTGTGCTGATTCTGATCTCAGCCTGATGTCCCTCTGTGGTCTCAAGGTAGCTCCCGACAGCTCCCACTAATCCCTTGTCCTCTCTTCCCACCAATTTCAACAAGAATCCCATACTGAGTCTTCTGCTGGCACTGAAGGGTTATTATCTGCAGAGCGACATACAAATAAAACTTTTCAGAAGATGATGGTATTGGCGGTAGTGTTGCTAACGTGTATAGGCCTGTGTATATGGCATGACAGGCAGTGGAAGAAGAAATGATTAACAATGGTTTAAGTTGTCTGCTTAAAACCAGGTGTATTCGTTTTCTGTGGTTTCTGTCACAAATTATCACAAATTATGTAGCTTAAAACAGAAACTTATTCTCTCACAGTTCTGGAGGCCAGGAGTCTGAAATGGGGGTGTCGTCAGGGTTAGGGCTATACTCCTTCTAGAGGCTCTAGAAGATATTCCATCCATTGCCCCTCTGGCTTCTGGTTGCTGTTGGCATTCTTGGGCGTGTGGTTGCATCTCTCCAATCTCCACCTCCATGGTTACATTGCTTCCTCCTATTCTCTGTGTCTTCCCCTCTTCTGTCTCAAATTTCCCTTTGCCCTTTATTTATAAGGACACTTGTCTTTGAATTTAGGGCCCACCTAATTATCCAGGATCATCTTATCTCAAGATTCTTAATCACAACTGCAAATATACTTGTCTCCAATAAATTAACATTTACAGGTCTTGGGAATTAGGATGGGAACATATCTTTTTTATTTTTATTCACTTTTTTGAGACACAGTTTCCTTCTTGTCACCAAAGCTGGAGTGCAGTGGTGTGACCATAGCTCAGTGTAGGCTTGAACTTTTGGGCTCAAGAGATCCTCCTGCCTCAGCCTCCCTAGTAGCTAGTACTATAAGCATGCAACATCACATTCAGCTAGTTTTTTTTTTTTTTTTTTTTGTAGAGACGGGATCTTGCCGTGTTGCCCAGGTTGGTCTTGAATTCCTGGGCTCAAATGATCCTCTCACGTTGGCTTCCTAAAGTGCTGGGACTACTGGCATGAGCCACCACACGTGACCCTATTTTTGGGGACCACCATTCCACCTATTATGCTATACCAGGATATGTATAAATGTTCTCCTGAAATTCTCTCTAGGTCTTGACTATTTTTCTCTAGTTGCTTAAGCTCTAATTTAAATCATGTTTTCAGAGCCAATTTCTACAGCAGACCTGTAAAAGATCTAAACTCTACTTTGAATTCTCAAATGGAGGTGGGGGGCAAGACTTGAAGGAAGTGAGAGGAACTGATTTGGAACTGTGATTGCTGAGGAGGGGAAGAAGGGCCTGAGGGCAGGTGGGGAGCAGACTCCAGAGAGTGCAGTTTACTGGCTCCTAAGAGAGGCTGTTGCTTGAGACCATTCCTCACAGACCCTGCCTTGCCCTTAGGCTGATAGTAAGAAACCACGTGTCATAACCTTTTCAAAGTCTCCAGGGAAATTTAGCTTTCTGTAACAGCACAAAGCTCATACAAACCCTCTCCTATAAGTGTTTGCATGTAGGGTTGCATATTTCATTTATAATAAATTATATTTTTTCTCATCCCAGGTAGGAAATCGTTTCCTAAGAGTTGCTAATCTTAACGGATGAAAGATAATTCATGAGCTTCATGTTTATCTGGTGAATATAATACCATATTGCAAAGAAACAGGTCTTCTGCATTTCATTTTCATGCAGCCACTAGTTTTGGGCCCAACTGTGCTCTGCCCATGGCTGTGATCACCGTAGCTGCTTCTCCCAGCACCCGGTGGTCTGTGATAATTAGCAAGTGCACCTGGAAAGTTCTAGAACTGCTTGAAAATGGAAGTGCCAAGGGATATGATTCTGCAACTACAGAGGAGATGTGAGGATTAAGGCAGGGCTGGTCCTGAGCCCTCATGCACTCTGTCTTTGAGAGAGTCACAGTGAGTTGAAAGTTTCACACTCATCTATAGCCTTTGGGTGAGCCAAGTCTCATGGTGAGAGCTTTGCACAGTCAGTGCAGAAGGGCAAATAGGGAATGTAGTTCCCTCAGTTGCACTGGGCCACCCGTGATATGCTCCTGGAAGAGCCCCGGGGTTGTCTTCACCCTTCCTGCCATCTTGTTTACTTTCAGGTTTTCAAGGTCACCAGGGCCTCTGTCTTCTTCTACATGGAAGACAGAAGTCTGATTATCTTTCCATTGGTCTCTGCCTTCGTTCTTCATGCCACCAGCAGGATTATCTTCTGAAACTCTATACACAAGTCATTCCTCAGTAGATAACCCTTCCCTGCTTGCCTCATTGTCACCAAATAATGTTCCAACTCGACAGCCCACCTCTGAAGACCCTCCTGGCTCTAGGGGTTATCTGCCCCTTAAAAATACATTTTTCTTTTCTCCGTAATGAGCCCTCAACTCTTCCACATCTTTAGCTCTTTTTGCCACTTTGAATGACCTTCACTAAACTATATTGTCAGCTTCCTTATTAGTTGAATGGGAATGACATCCTTAACTCTTCCAGACAGAGCGGTAGATTTAAATGGACTGTTTCATGGAAAGTTTCTAGGACAGCACCTGATGCACTTATGTGATCATAGCATGATTACACAACCTCCATCTTTGGGAATTACTTATTACAAGCTCTTCCTCGTGGCTTAGCTTTAGAGTTGCTGCTTCTCTGATGCTGTCTTTGTCCCCTCAGCTTTGGGAGATTTTTTTCTCACTGAAATTCAAAGCACTTCATCGCCATGTCATAATTTGGTGTTACGTACAAATTACTACGTGCATGGATTTGCTATCGGGTCCAATTTTATTGCCTCTCTGTGCCCCATGTTACATCTTTTCTTTTCAATAAGTCTTGAACCATAACTTCCTCTGTGGCAAGGGGTCTCTGGGCAGCTGTGCCCCTGGCTCACTTCCTCCACATCACAGAGTTCACTGTGACTATGCAATGTGGCTGTTGTGACCTCCACTGTGCTCATGGATGTAGAACCACAGCAGATCCAGCACTCAAGTGATACAGAGTCTTGGTCCTGTGTGGCTAAGAAGAAGCAAGATGGAAGCCCAGCTAGTTTCCCTGGGGATGAATTGTCTTAACTAGGTTCCTGCGGCCTAGAATGTAGTAGCTAAAGACAGACCAGGGGGGTTTGAGGCCCCATGCTTCCATCAGGGTCTGTCCTGCAAAGGCATCCCTAGAGACAGTGGATCAGTTGAGTTTGAACTTGGAGTTAACTAAGACCAGGTTCACAGGGCTCTGGCCTTACTACTTCTTCAGAACTGAGATAAAGACTGTGTTCAGGGAGTGATGTCTGGTTTCCCAATGGCTTCCTAGAGGGACCAGGTAACACAACTTGTATGAACTTGGACTGTTGAAAAGGGGAGACAAGAACAAGCCTACAGATCAATTGCTCTCCTTCCCTCCCCATGTGGTTCTAGTTTCCGTGTAGTATCTGGAGGCTGTCCCTGTGATAGGCAGGATATACTTGATGTTGAAGATGTACCCAGCTGGGAGAGGATCCCCTTCTATTGGCTATGTTTTGCCACTCTACTGTCCTTTCCTTCACTCCATATTCCAGTGTGTTGCACTCCTCAAGAGAACCGGATGCAAGTTTTGCCTAAGTTTTTGCTTCCTAAGGAAGCATGCCTTGAAAATTTTTATCTACCATTTCTCTTTTTCCTCCTCTTCACCCTTTCCTTTTCCTCTCATTTCCTCTTATTCTCTCGTCTTTTCTGTTTTTCTTTCTTCTTCTCTATTACTTATTTTGTTCAAAAACCAAATCATAGAAATTTGATTTTTCTAGGGAGGGCTCCCACATTGCTTCACTTCTGAGGCTAAAGCCCTAAGAATCATGGGGGCAGTAGCCTTCTGAGTGGGATTCAGGATGCTAAGCTTGATAAAATATTCTTTTTCTTTTTTAGAGACAGAGTGTCACTCTGTGGCCCAGGCTGGAGTGCAGTGGCATGATCATAGCTCACTGCAGCCTCAAACTCCTGGGCTCAAGCAATCCTCCTGCCTCAGCTTCCCAAGTATCTGGGATTACAGATGCTGGAGCTTGACAAAATAAACGTGGGTACACCCCAATTTTAAGTGATCCTCTGGTTTTAACTTCGTTTTCTTTATAAAAGAGGTTCCCATAACCTTCTATCACATATAAAAATTATTTGATTAACACATTTCAGTTGGCAATGAACTTTGTAGTTGCAGCCACAGTGTAAGAAGTCAAGGGAGAGGCTGGCCACAGAGGAGAAGACATGTACCGGCTCTCCCCTGGAAGGTGGGGGTAGTGGCATCTTTCCTTTGCTCTGTTTTTATCTCTCTGGTGGGAGCAATGTGAAAAATTCTAAAAATCCTCTGTCAGCACTGGGGAGCTTCACAAATGTCTGACATTACCACATAGTCATTTGTGTGTGTGTGTGTGTGTGTGTGTGTGTGTGTGTGTGTGTGTTTGTGGTGGGGGAGTGGTGGTAGGTAGAACAATGGCCCCCAAATGTCCACATCCTAATTCCCGAAATCTGCGAATATGTTACCTAACATGGCAAAAGAGAGTTTGCAGATGAGATTAAGTTAAGGGTCTTGAGATGGGAAGCTTTATTGGATTACTGTGGTTGCCTGTAATCACAATTGTCTTTATTAAGAGGGAGGCAAAAGTGTCTGAGTCACAGAGAGAGATTTGAAGATGCTACCCTGCTGGCTTTGAAGATGGAGGGAGGGGCTATGAGCCAACCAGTGCAGGCCACCTTTAGGAGTTGAGAAAGGCAAGGAACCAGATTCTCCCCTCCAGCCTTCAGAATGAACTTAGCCCTACACCTAGACACCTAGCTCTCCTGACACCTAGATTTTAGTCCAGTTAGACTTTAAACTTACAGAACTATAGGACAATAAATCTGTGTCATTTTAAGCCACTAAGTTTGTGGTAATTTGTTGCAGTAGCAATAGAAAACTAATAATGGGGGGTGTTGAAATACTAACTTTTGAGTTACTTGTAGTTAATTAGTTAAGTATAGTTATTTGTTGAGCTTCTCCTCTGTGTCGGCCACAAAGGTGAATCTTTCCCCTTGGAGCCTGCAGTTTGGGGAAGCAACTATTCTAGCGAGTTCTACTGTGCATATATTAAATTGCCTGTTTTACTTGTTGGGTAGGATATTTTGGTTAGGATATTTCTTTTTCTCGATGTGGTTTTTTTTTTTCACTAAGAATTCATTTCTAATTTAAACCATTGAGCACTTTACATTTATTATGTGGAAGGCATGGTAAATGGTTGCTAGGGAGACAAAAATTCTCTTCAAGGGGTTTCCAATCTATTAGTAAAATTAGAAAGAGTTTAAAATAGACAACTAACTCTACAAGGTGGTGTGTGATTTTTAATAGAGTGGGATTTGGCCAGAAGCAGAACCCAGGACTCCCTGAATCTCCCTTCAGCTGCCAGCCTCTGTCCTAGATAGATGCCATGTACAGAGCCCTGCAGGTGTAAGGAATTCTTTATTACCTATGGACCTAGTTTCTCTGGAGAATCCAACCCTGCTGCTAGTCTGAATCATGCCCAGCTTCAAGGGCTCTCTGTATCCCTGTAAATTTAGACTTAGACTAGAGGTAGATCAAGGTTATATCAAATGCTGATCTTGACCTGATAAATTTTACTTATAGCCTACACCACATGCAAGAGAAGAAAATCCTTTTAAATCTTTTTAAAAGTGGTCTATTCACCTCATTTTAATTGCTCCAGCTAAACATCTTCTTCCTGTGCCCTGTCAGCTCTGTGCGCCAATTGTACCTCTGTTCTTCAAAATATCCCCGGACCATCTGGCAGGGTCCAAGGATATTTTTTATAGGTTGTCTAAACAGGAGGAGAGAAGCCTTGGGATTTCCCTCGAGGTCAGAGTGTGTGACCAGCTATGCTAAGTTCCTCAACAGACTTGCAATTTCAGGGGATTCATGGATCCCAGGGGAGGGATGTACCATGAGGTCAGTGGGTCACAGAACCTTTCATGGAAGAAGGGAATGACATGTGCCTCAAAGGACATGGAGGATTTAATTGAACAAAGGGGAGGAAGCGTTTTCCAGGTAGGGGCCTGGGATAAATAAAGTGCAAAGTAGGAATCTGTAGTGTTTAGGGTCCAGAACCTATTTAGAACTGACTTCATGCTTGCAATTCTAGTTATCTGATTTGAGTCTTTCTCAAAATATGGCTGGTATTTATAGGATAGTTCTATAGCCAACATTCTTGGAGTAAAAGTGATTGTATTGAGAAATCTGGGAAACTCAGGGCAGGGATATGTTCTTAATCCTTTTTAATTGGAAGCCCCTGAGGAAACACAGCTGTCTGAGCCCTCTATTCACCTGCAGATTAAATGAGACAGGTATTAATTGACAATTTCTCTTGTCCTTGGTTAAGAAGCCTATTTCATAGAAGAACATAATGAAACGTCTGCAGGATGGTACGGATTGCAGTAGTTTACTCTGGTTACACTGTGAGTGTGCACAGAGAAAAAGAAGCAGCACAAGGTAATGCAGATGGGCCTCAATCCCAGGAATTTATTATTTGAGCAATCTGCAGTAAAACTTGCTCCTAATAGTGAAAGAGTAGATGATACCTTTTAAAAACAATTTGCAGATTTTTCTTTTTGCACATTTTGAATTAAACCCCAATAAATTTGTCTGTACTGGGTATGGAAGAGCATGGAATGGCTGAGCATAAGTTGTCATGGTCTTAGGTACAACGTTCAGTAACTAGTTAATTAAAAATTGATACGGAGAGAGTCCTTGAGTGGGAAATTCCATGAATTGTGGAGGGTCTTGGAAGACACTGTTTAGATTACACAGGATGATTTATTGTACATCTTTTCTTGGCATATGTGGAATTCCACGATTAGTGTCTCACTCTTCTGTGTCTGCCACATTTTCTACTTTTTTGTTTGTTTGTTTTTGTTTGAGACAGGGTTTCATTCTGTAACCTAGGCTGGAGTGCAGTGGGGGGATCTTGGCTCACTGCAACCTGCGCCTTCTGGGTTCAAGTGATTCTGGTGCCTCAGCTTCCCAAGTAGCTTGGACTACAGGTGTGTGCCACCGCATCCGGCTAATTTTTGTATTTTTTTTGGTAGAGACAGGGTTTCACCATGTTGCCTAGGCTGCTCTCAAACTTCTGACCTCAAGTGATCCACCCACGTTGGCCTCCCAAAGTTCTGAAATTACAGGAGTGAGCCACTGCACCCGGCCACATTTTCTAGTTTTCTTGTGCTTCCTACTGAAATAAAATCTCTTTTAGTAGATGATGCAGCTTTAGCTATTATCATTCATTATCATCTCAGAAGGAATTAGCTGACCATGGCAAATTGATAATAAAAGTGCACATCCTGTAAACACAGGTGGAAGGAGACACAAGCATCCAGGAAAGAGAGACCCAGGAAGCCCAATGTCACAATTTGTTCCAGGGCAGTGACCTGTAAATGTCTAACTGGGGCCCTACGTATCCTATCAATGGTTGTATGGTCAGCTCAGGCACTTTGGTTGCTGGCAACAGAAGCTACCTCTAGCTAATAATAGGGAGAGAAAAATAAAGGAATGTACTGGGAGGATATGGGATAGCACACAGAACCAAAGAAAGAAATAAATAAGCAATAAGTGGGGCAAGCATGTGGGCAGAGTGAGGAGAATAATGGACGGCATCTGTGAGCATCACTTTTGGGATAAATCTGCTCCAAATGTTTTCTGTCTTTGAAGTTTGCTGCACAATATTTGAATCCTTGTTGGGGACAGGGAGAATCCGACCTAGTTTATTGCCCCTGAATCAGGAAAGGGGCGGCATCCTAAATGACAACTCCATCAACACCACCAGCGAGGAGGAGGGGGATTCTCCACAGGAGGGCAAGATGTTGCCCCCAAATCAAGTGAGATGGGCTTTGGGCTCCTCGTCACAATAGATGTCATCTCCAGGTAGCTAGAAGTTTTCTAATGCTTTCCAAATGGGAGAAGAAAAAATTTTATATTCACTTTCAATATAAACATCAAGGCTTCCAGACAACTTTTGTCAAGACTTAAACATAGGGGTACTTGTAAACAGGGTAATAAAAACTAAAGAAGAGGGGACAATTGGTAGAGGCTGCAGATGAGTCTGAAGTCCCTTTTGGAGATTCATGACTTTATTTTCATTCTGAAATGTTAAAGGTAAGTGATATATAACGATCTCAGAATTTCTAAGAGAAATTTATATAATATTGTACATAAAGTCAATAGAATATGGTGCAGAAAATCTGGACTTTTGGAGGGGTGTATAAACTCAGACTTTTTTTGCAATTCTTTCCTTCATGATATGGAAATAACCAAATCTCTTAGGGTTGTTTAAGGTACCTGAAGCTCTTGGTATATAGTAAGACTTAATAAATGCTAGCTTGCTTCTCTCCTACTGTGTGTTTATGTGTATGTTCCTCTTTATATATGAATCATATACTAACATAGTTTTCCTTTCCGTGTAATGAGCTGAAAACAAATTATCTTCTCCTCAATTCTATTTTTCTTCTTTGTAGCTGATGTTGGTAACAGGAGTATATAGCCAACAAGCTCGTCCCTATCCTGAGGTTCGTATTACAAGATACAATCATTTTTCCCTTGGCGGTAGATGAGGCAATTTATATCTCTGGTTGTCTTAAACATCTCCTACAGCAAGTCAGCTATAGTTTAAAGTCAAAATGAAATCCTCTGTGGATTTGAATCATAGCTGGAAGCAAGGCCATCAAGTTAGGAGTGCTTGATTGAGCAAAGTGGAAAAAAAAAAGCTTACAACACCTAAATTACAATGAATGGTAGTAATATGTCATCCATGGCAACTTCAGTATTCTCAAATTTTTTTTTAATTTGCTCAGCCAATTCCACATATTGAAATGGCTTGATGGGGTGAGTCTTCCTAATTTTTATTTTAAATGGGGCTGAAAGTAGAAACTGTTATAGAAATAAACAAGAAGCTGTTTAAGGAGATAACCAGAGGGAGAAGCAGCAAATAATCTTGGAACATATAGGAGAAAGAGCAAGTCATCTTGCAAAATATGGTAAGAAAAATCTACCATCCCCACCCCAGCCCAAGGGAGAGAGTAATCCAGGGTACCCAGAACATGGGAAAGGAGCTTCAGAGTCAACCAGAACAAAATTGGAATTCCAGCCTTGCCACTTTCTAGTTGCTGATCAACTTTGGAAACATGTCTTAGCCTCTTTGATTTTCATTGTTCTTATCTGTAGGATAAGGCTAAAAAATATCTCCATTTGCAGGACTCCTGTGAGGATGAATTGAGAATGTAAAGCACTTTGGAGTGGTTGGAACATACAAAACATTTGACAAATGATGTAGTGTTATTGTCTTAATATATTTAATACAATATATATTCCAAGATATATTAAAATATGCATGCATTAAGATTTGACCTGAAAAATGGGGAATTATGCTTTATTATGTGAAAGTTAATAATCTTAATTATTTATTTATTTCGTTTTTTGAGACGGAGTTTCACTCTTGTTGCCCAGGCTGGAGTGCAATGGTGCGATCTCGGCTCACCACAACCTCTGCCTCCCGAGTAGCTGGAATTACAGGGATGCGCCACCATGCTCGGCTAAATTTGTATTTTTAGTAGAGATGGGGTTTCTCCATGTTGGTCAGGCTGGTCTTGAACTCCTGACCTCAGGTGATCCACCTGAGTGGGACTTCCAAAGTGCTGGGATTACAGGCATGAGCCACTGTGCCTGACCCATACTAATTCTTACATAAAAATGCTGAAACTTGAGGGTGATACAGCATAAGAAAAAACACAGGTTTGGGGTCAGTTTCTTCTGATTGGTGGCTGAGATGTTTGAATAAGTCACTACAACTTGCTGAATTTTAGTGTCTTTATCCATAGAGAGGGGATAATAACACTTTTTAGAGTTTTGGGAGGATTATAAAACAACTAATGAATATTGCCTGGCATATGGTAAACAAAAAACACCTGTTCTCTTCCCTTTTTTGTATTATTCTGAGACTACTATATAATCCTACTATATCTCCTAGTCACCTTAGAATACAGACAGAATGTAGGGTCTCAAAATCTCACGGATAGCATATAATATATTGGAATCATCAAATATAAATATAAAATTGAACCTGGCGAATATTCAAACTCCACTAACTGATGCATCAGGGCTTCTGATGTGTCCCTGGTAAGTAAGTTGCCAGGTAATTTCTGTAGTACTAGGCTCTTACTACCTTAGAACAGAGAGGCCATTCCTTTGAGGCAGTTTTAATTGTCAGAAAGTTCTTGATATTGAACTGAAATGTCCTCCTGGCAATTTCCCTTCAGTGGTTATAGTTCTAGGTGCTGATCATATTCACATCACAGCCCTTTGTGTATTTTAAGTCTGCTGTCTTAGAACAGCACCTGGCCAATGGTAGGTACTCAGCAAGTACCTACCTACTGTTTCCTCAGCGAATGAATGAGTGGATGAATGGGACAAGAAATGAGAATCATTTAACAGTGTGAGTGCTTTACTGCCTATGCTGAGAACGTTAGCACAATTTCTTTTGCACAAAATGGTAATATGTTGTATCAGTCATGGTACAATAAAGACAGCAGAACCATTATGAGTTTTATAGAATAAGGGATTTATCGTAGGAATAAGGCCTTATACCATTATGGAACGGGCTGGAGAAGTATAGTTTACAAGGAGGGGTTGGAGGATCAGAGAAATGTCTATAATCGTGCCTTCTGAAGTGCTAGTGCAAGTGGACAAGGGCAGAGTTCACAAAGGAATGTGGGAAGGCAGGGACAGCAGCTGAGGAGTGAAACTGGGAAGGAGCCTGGGAACCCTGTTGTTGCCTCTGCATCTGGTTATGGGCCTGGAAAGATTGTTGGCCCGTGTGTTCAGGCTCTCCAGAGAAAAAGAACCAGTAGGATCTATCTGCCTGCCTGCCTATCTATCTACCCATCTATCTGTATATCATCTATCTGTATATCATCTATCTGTATAACGTCTATCTATATAATATCTATCTATCTATCTATCTATCTATCTATCTATCTATCTATCATCTATCTCCATCTGTCTATCATCTATCATCTATCTATCCATCCATCCACCCATCTTTCTGTCTATGGAATTGGCTCACATGATTATGATGGCTAGGAAATCTAAAATCTGCAGGGGGACTGGCAAACCTGAGATCTTGGAGAGCTGATGGTGCAGATAAAGGCTGAAGGCAGTCTGTTGGACAAGTTCCTCTTGGTCAGGGAGGCTGATCTTTTTGTTCAGTTCAGGCCTTTAACGTATTGGATGAGGCCCACCCACATTGTGGAAGGCAATCTACTTTACCTAATAGTTCACTGATTTAAATGTTAATCTCATCTCAAAATGCCCTCTGAGTTGACACATAAAATTACCTATCACAGTCAGCAAAGCTTGCAGTCAGGAAGAAGAGCTAGATACAGAGGAGGGAAAACATGAATGAGGGCTGGAATCTGCCAGCACTTCTGCCTCTATCCCTTGTTGCGCTAACAATGATGGTCTTTGAAGAGTCAATGGCTGCCGTTCACTTCTGCCTTCCAAATCTTGCTCAGGTTTCCCAGAAGATAATTCTGGGAATCATAGTGCTAGTAGACCAGTTGGCATGCATAAAGCTACGGAGTCAACCCATTGTTAACTTGGCACCATATATGCCTTTTTAACATATATTTAACTTTCTAACATGATGCAACCACCCCCCAAACAACCTAACACCTGCTAACCTTCTTGCCCCAAAGGGATACAAAGTCTCGTGTGTCATCTAATCCATCTCTGGGTGATGTTATTACCCTTTTTTTTTTTTTATTATACTTTAAGTTCTAGGGTACATGTGCACAACGTGCAGGTTTGTTACGTATGTATCCATGTGCCATGTTGGTGTGCTGCACCCATTAACTCGTCATTTACATTAGGTATATCTTCTAATGCTATCCCTCCCCCCTCCCCCCACCCCACGACAGGCCCCGGTGTGTGATGTTCCCTTTCCTGTGTCCAAGTGTTCTCATTGTTCAATTCCCACCTATGAGTGAGAACATGCGGTGTTTGGTTTTTTGTCCTTGAGATAGTTTGCTGAGAATGAGGGTTTCCAGCTTCATCCATGTCCCTACAAAGGATGTGAACACATCCTTTTTTATGGCTGCATAGTATTCCATGGTGTATATATGCCACATTTTCTTAATCCAGTCTATCGTTGATGGACATTTGGGTTGGTTCCTAGTCTTTGCTATTGTGAATAGTGCCGCAATAAACATACGTGTGCATGTGTCTTTATAGCAGCATGATTTATAATCCTTTGGGTATATACCCAGTAATGGGATTGCTAGGTCAAATGGCATTTCTAGTTTTAGATCCTTGAGGAATTGCCACACTGACTTCCACAATGGTTGAACCAGTTTACAGTCCCACCAACAGTGTAAAAGTGTTCCTATTTCTCCACATTTTCTCCAGCACCGTTATTATCCTTTAAGCTGCATCACACTTTTCCTTTGATATCTTGTAACCTGAATACTGAGATGAAAGACTAACCAACTATTAACACATCTGATGATCAATACTAGCTTAATCGGAGAAGGGGAAGAAAGGAACATAATTGGTTAATATATACACAGATATTTATATGAAAGTAAGAAAAACAATAGCCAGAATTACTGGTCTTTGTTTTTATAACTGGACAGACAGGCTTAAGTGGTATTATGATTTCCTTCTTCCTCTGCCCATTCCTGCTGGTCATTGTTCTTTCCTAGCGGGATAACTAGAAGTTTAATTCCTTATTATATAATATGATATAACTAGCTATAACTTCCCTGCCAAGTGTTGTCCCTAAGCTGGTGTCATAACTAAGTTCCCCAAAGGTTATTCAATTGTTCTATCAGACTGGTGGCTGATTGGCAGCGTGGTAAGACTAGTCAATACTATACATGTGAGCTTATTGTCATATTTTATTTGATGGAATATGATCTCCTGGTTTGGAAACAAGGCTGTGTGTGACACTTTGATAATTAATGAGGCCTTCCCTGAATCTACAAGCACTGATTTTGGCAGAAGCGTTGTGGGCAGGGAAGGCACATTTACATGCAGAGTAAGTGTCTTTTCCAGTGAGAACAAACCACTGCCCCTTCCATGGTGCCTCCAGATGACTAGAGGATTCTTTCAGGTAGTGAGGCTACATCAGAGATTCAGGGCTGGCCTCTGCTGCTGGCAGATTGAGCACTCAGCAGTGGCTGGATCGGATCCACCTTACTGAGCCCAGGTATAACCTTCAACCCTGCCACTGTGACCAATTGATTAATGAGGTTGTTGGGCAAGAAGTGGGATAATGTGGAAAAGAGCCAAATGGATATCCACATGCTAGGTCATCTTGTCCATGTTATTAATAAGATCCTCCTCTGCTGAGATAGCTCTTCAGTGAACAGTCACATGGAATCTGAACATTTTTACATTGTGAGCATTCAGAGAACTCCGTTTATGTTCCCCTTCTCAATAACTATTTTGTCATTTTTTCTAATCATGTTTCTCCCCCCCTTTCCCCCCCGGCAGACTCTGCCCAATCAGTCAAATATTAAGCTACTTCCCATAAATCAGTGTAGATCTCTATCTGCAGGGAGAATTTCACTTCCTATTGTCCCTCACAGCCACACCTGGGTGGGGCTGTGGTGCTATAGTTGTCTGTTTTTGAGTGATGCTTGCATATCATGCAGAACCATCTATAAATCAGGCCTAATATTTTCTTTTTCAGTCAACTGATTATGAGGTACTCCCCACAAGACTACTTCTGTTGTTACGTGAAAATCACCCCCTGCATTTAGTAGCTTAAAGAATAACAATTTTATTTGTTTGCTATTCTGTGGGTCAGGAATTCACAAGGTGCATAGTGGGAACAGCTTGCCTCTGCTCCATGTGATACATGTTGGACTGGACCACATCAGATAACTGACTTGGGATCATTACGTCTGGGGCCTCAGTTCTCACTGTCACTTGCACTCTGATTCTCCTTCACATCCGCTCCTTCTCTTTGTGTCATCCTCACATCATCCTTCTGGAAGAATAGCTGTACTTCAATGGCTGTGCAGAGTTCCTAGTGGCAACAAAGCAGGGATGCCAGCCCTTCTAAAGGCTCAGTTCCAGAGTTGGAAAGCATCACCTCCACTGAATTCTAGTGTCTATTAAGTAACCTGGTTTATTCAGCTTCAATTGAAGGGGCAAGAGCTACACCAGGTCATGAATTTTGGGAATCATAATTCTTTGAGAACTGCAACTGACTAGTATATGTACTTTTGGAATTTTTTTAAAAGAAATTTTTGTTGCCTATATAAAAATCATAGCCTGGGCTGGGCGCTGTGGCTCATGCTTGTAATCCCAGCACTTTGGGAGGCTGAGGCAGGCGGATCACAAGGTCAGGAGTTCGGGATCAGCCTGGTCAACGTGGTGAAAGCCCGTCTCTACTAAAAATACAAAATTAGCTGAGTGTGGTGGTGGATGCCTGTAATCCCAGCTACTTGGGAGGCTGAGGCAGGAGAATCGCTTGAAATCGGAAGGTGGAGGTTGCAGTGAGCCTAGATCATGCCACTGCATTCCAGCCTGGGCAACAAGAGCGAAACTCCATCTCAAAAAAAAAACAAAAATCATAGCTCAATAGCTCTAATTTATATACAGAGGGATAATGTTTATAGCAATATTCAGGATTTCTCTTAACATCATAGAAATACATTGATAGTGATAGCTCTTGACTGAAAGACAATTCATTCTCTTGTTTCTCTGTTGGAAATAGTAAATGAAATGTCCCCAGCCGTGGTCAACATATTTTTCCTGTCACCACTTGTGACCCTGTAGCTCTTTGGCCATTTAAACTAAGCCACAAATCTTAGACTGTCAGTGAAGGGGAGACCAAAAAGAACACAGTGTGAACAAAGAGTCAAATCCTTGGCTTTTGGTTCTAAAATAAGCTTTTATAATTCTTAGTAGAGTGACAACATTTTGTATTTGTAAATCTGAACTTTTTAGGGAAGAAAATATGTGGGGCTTTAAGGCAGCTATTGCTTGGAGGATAAAGAATGTAGAATGTATCTCTTAAACAACAGAATAGAAGATGATGTGTACTAAGAGCAGTTACCCTCCAAAAAGACTAAGTACAACCACTTTGGAAAACTGGCAGTTTCTAATAAAGCGAAACATTCATCTACCCTTTGACCCAGCACGTTTACACCTTATCTAGGGACACCTAGTGCTAGTAGATCAATTTACCCAAGATAAATAAAAATATATGTCCAAAAATATTTGTATGTAAACATTCATAGCAATTTTATTCATAGTAGTAAAAAATTGGGAATAATCTAAATGTCTATTAGGTGACTAGATAAACTGTAAAATTTTCTTTTTTTTTTTTTTTTTTTTGAGACGGAGTCTCGCTCTGTCCCCCAGGCTGGAGTGCAGTGGCGCAATCTCGGCTCACTGCAAGCTCCACCTCCCGGGTTCACGCCATTCTCCTGCCTCAGTCTCTCTGAGTAGCTGGGACTACAGGCGCCCGCCACCACGCCCGGCTAATTTTTTGTATTTTTTAGTAGAGATGGGGTTTCACCGTGATCTCGATCTCCTGACCTCGTGATCCGCCCGCCTTGGCCTCCCAAAGTGCTGGGATTACAAGCGTGAGCCACCGTGCCCGGCCTAACTGTAAAATTTTCATATAGATTTTAAAGATGTGACTTACTTAACAGAAGAGAAGGCATACGAAATTACTGAATTATGTAGAGAAAGAGAGGATTATTCCCCCATAATTGTGTTATTGGAAGAGTTTTTTCTTGTGCTGAGGCATTGGTAGAGAGCTTCTGGAAAGCTAAACAACACACCAAGGAAGAACTGAAGTCTCTTCAAGCAAAGGATGAAGACAAGGATGAAAATGAAAAGGAAAAAGCTGCATGTTCTGCTGCTGCTATGGAAGAAGACTCAGAAGCATCTTCCTCAAGCACAGGTGATAGCTCACAGGGAGACAACAATTTACAAAAATTAGGCCCTGATGATGTGTCTGTGGATACTGATGCCATTAGAAGGGTCTGCACCAGATTGCTGTCTAAAGAAAAAATTGAAACTGCCTTTCTCAATGCACTTGTATGTTTGTCACCTAACGTGGAATGTGACTTGATGTATCACAACATATACTCTCAAGATCCTAATTATCTGAATTTGTTCATTATAGTAATGGAGAACAGAAATCTCCACAGTCCCGAATATCTGGAAATGGCTTTGCCATTATTTTGCAAAGCAATGAGCAAGCTACCCCTTGCAGCCCAAGGAAAACTGATCAGACTGTGGTCTAAATACAATTCAGACCAGATTCGGAGAATGATGGAGACATTTCAGCAACTTACTACTTACAAAGTCATAAGCAATGAATTTAACAGTCGAAATCTAGTGAATGATGATGATGCCATTGTTGCTGCTTCGAAGTGCTTGAAAATGGTTTACTATGCAAATAGTAGTGGGTGGGGAAGTGGACACAAATCACAGTGAGGAAGACGATGAAGGGCCCATCCCTGAGTCCAGTGAGCTGACACTTCAGGAGCTTTTGGAAGAAGAGAGAAGAAACAAGAAAGGTCCTTGAGTGGACCCCCTGGAAAATGAACTTGGTGTTAAAACCCTGGATTGTCAAAAATCCCTTATCCCTTTTGAAGAGTTTATTAATGAACCACTGAAGGAGGTTCTAGAAATGCATTAAGATTATACTGTTTTCAAAGTAGAAACAACAAATTCTCTTTTATGACATACCCCTTTTTAGTGTATGCTGTCACAAAGAATTTGGGATTATATTATGACAATAAAATTCGCATGTATAGTGAACGAAGAATCACTGTTCTCTATAGCTTAGTTCAAGGACAGCAGTTGAATCCATATTTGAGACTCATTGTTAGATGTGACCATATCATAGATGATGCACTTATCCAGCTAGAGATGATCACTATGGAAAATCCTGCAGACTTGAAGCAGTTCTTTGTGGAATTTGAAGGAGAACAAGGTGAGGGAGGTGTTTCCAAATAATTTTTTCAGCTGGTTGTGGAGGAAATCTTCAATCCAGATATTGGTATGTTCACGTACGATGAACTTACAGAAAATTGTTTTGGTTTAATCCATCTTCTTTTCTTTCTCTTTTTTTTTTTTTGAGATGGAGTCTCGCTCTGTCACCCAGACTGGAGTGCAGTGGCATGATCTCTGCTCACTGCAAGCTGCACCTCCTGGGTTCACGCCATTCTCCTGCCTCAGCCTCCTGAGTAGCTGGGACTACAGGTGTGTGCCACCACACCCGGCTAATTTTTGTATTTTTAGTAGAGACAGGGTTTCACCATGTTAACCAGGATGGTCTTGATCTCCTGACCTCATGATCCGTCTGCCTTGGCCTCCCAAAGTGCTGGGATTACAGGCGTGAGCCACCGCACCCGGCTAATCCATCTTTTCAAACTGAGGGTTGGTTTACTCTGATTGGCATAGTACTGGGTCTGGCTATTTACAATAACTGTATACTGGGTTTACGTTTTCCCATGGTTGTCTACAGGAAGGTAATGGGGAAAAAAGGAACTTTTTATCCCTTGGGAGACTGTCACCCAGTTTTATATCAGAGTTTAAAAGATTTATTGGAGTATGAAGGGAATGCGAAAGATGACATGATGATCACTTTCCAGGTATCACAGAGAGATCTTTTTGGTAACCCAATGATGTATGATCTAAAGGAAAATGGTGATAAAATTCCAATTACAAATGAAAACAGGAAGAAATTTGTCAGTCTTTATTCTGACTACATTCTCAATCAGTAGAAAAACAGTTCAAGGCGCTTTGGAGAGGTTTTCATACGGTGTCCAATGAATCTCCCTTAAAGTACTTACTCAGACCAGAAGAAATTGAATTGCTTATATGTGGAAGCCAGAATCTAGATTTCCAAGCACTAGAAGAAACTACGGAATATGACGGTGGCTATACCAGGGACTCCGTTCTGATGAGGGAGTTCTGGGAAATCATTCATTCATTTACGGATGAACAGAAAAGACTCTTCTTGCAGTTTACAACGGGCATAGACAGAGCACCTGTGGGAGGACTAGGAAAATTAGTGATGATTCTAGTCAAAAATGGCCCAGACACAGAAAGGTTACCTACATCTCCTACTTGCTTTAATGTGCTTTTACTTCCAGAATATTCAAGCAAAGAAAAACTTAAAGACAGATTGTTGAAGGCCATCACATATGTGAAAGGATTTGGCATGCTGTAAAACAAAACAAAACACAAAAAAGGAAGAAAAAAATTTAAAAAAATTTAAAAATATAACAAGAGGGATAAATTTGTGGTGGTGATAGTGTCCCAGTACAAAAAGGCTGTAAGAAAACCACAGTAGTCACCTACGTCTGTGACTCCCTCCTTTACTGGGGACATTTGGGTCGGAACAGCAGATTTCAGCTACATATATGAACAAATCCTTTATTATTATAATTTTTTTTGAGTGAAAGTGTTACATATTCTTTCACTTGTATGTACAGAGAGGTTTTTCTGAGTATTTTAAGGGTTAAATCACTTTTGCTTCTGTTTATTACTGCTTGAGGTTGAGCCTTTTGAGTATTTAAAAAATACATACCAACAGAACTACTCTCCCAAGGAAAATATTGCCACCATTTGTAGACCATGTAACCTTCAAGTATGTGCTACTTTTTTGCCCCTGTATCTAACTCAAATCAGGAGCTCTATTTTTTTTTTTTAATGATTTGCTTTTGAAACTCGGAAGTCTTGGAAACAGCGTGATGCGATTACTGCTCTTCTAGCCCCCAAAGAGTTTTCTGTGCAACATCTTGAGAATCAATAAAGATGGAAGGGAGAAATTGGAAAAAAATTTCATACAGTGCAATATAATGGAATAAATTACTAGTAGTGCCACATGCGTGCATCTCAAAAACATGATGCTGTGTGGATGAAGCCAGACCCCACATAGCACACCCTGCATGATTTTGTTTATATGAAATTCTGGCACACACAAAATTAATCTGTGATGATAGAAATCAGAAAAGTGTTTGCCTAGGAGTGGTAATTGACGGGGGGTTGGGAAGCATAAGAAAAATTTCTGGTGTGATGGAATATTCTATATCTTGGTAAGACTAGGTTACAAAAGTGTATACATTTGTTAAAACTAATCGAATTGTTCATACACTATATGTAAATTATACCATAGTGAAAGAAAGGAGATAAAAGTCTATCCAGCGGGAGTGAGGAGGAGATTTGGAGAGAAAGTAGACATGGTTTGGTTGCTAGTGTGTACTGAAGATACCTCTTTCCCCAGCTTTGTTGACCACACTTTGTTCGTCTTGACCCAAGAATGTCCAACATGGCATCGGAGACTGTATAGCTAAGGTGTTCATAGATGATATGTTTGGCTGTGTTCCCACCCAAATCTCATCTTGAACTGTAGCTCCCATAGTCCTCATGGGTTGTGGGAGGTAATTGAATCATGAGGGCTGGTTTTTTCCCATGATGTTCCCATGATAGTGAATTAAGTTTCATGAGATCTGATGGTTTTATAAAGGATAGTTCTTTTGCACACACACTCTTGCCTGTTGCCATATAAGATGTCCCTTTGCTCCTCCTTCATCTTGAGCCATGATTGTGAGGCCTCCCCAGCCATGTGGAACTGTGAGTCCATTAAACCTCTTTTTCTTTATAAACTACCCAGTCTCTGGTATTTCTTCATGGCAGTATGAAAATGGACTAATACACTAGACCTCACTGTGTATGAGGTAGAGCAGAGAAAAGCCACTTAGATTTTCCCAATCCCTTCATTCTATGTCCTCTTTTCCTACTGGAGGTGGGTTGCAGCATTCTGGGACAGAGCTAGTGAACCTAAGGCAAACTTGATTGAGTTTGGAGGAAGTCAGTTGTGGATGCCAACTCCAGCTGCCTCTTACACCTGGTGCCAGGACAGTGCTGCAAACCCACCCACCAGTGAAAACCATTCCCAGGGAGAAAGGAGCTGAGGAACAGAGGCTTGAATCGACGGAGTTTAATAGTGAGTCGCTACATTTTAAAATGGTAGCAATTGAGTTTAACTTGAATGACAAGGTTAGATGCTTCAGTTGTCAAAGAGAAATGTGTTCTCAAGAGCCAAGTTGATTTTAGTTAAAGTCTTCTCATCCTCAGTAGATGCTCAGAGCTGTTTATAAGAATCCTCCCCTCTCTTTCCCTCTCTCAAACATTAATAACTTAAGGCTATAATTGTGAGAGGAAATCCTACAGCACCTACCAGTGGGCATGTGAGCTCAGCTGAGGTGGCAGGGAAGAACTCCAGAAATGAAATTGATAGAATTACAAAAATTAAAATGCAGTGACATTTAGAAATACAAAACTACCCATGAAAAATAATTTTTGCAATTATAGACCAAAATATGATTTTTTTCAGGGATGAATGGTATCTGGAAAAAAGCACTGACAATTTAAAAATTAAAATTAAAAATTACTTTGTTAGCAACATTTTATAGATTTTTTTTTAAAAAAGTGAACTTAAACATATTTTTATTTGATACTCTGATAATTTCAATTATTTACTTCAGTGGGCAATTCATCTGGTAACTTTGAATGAATTTTTAATTTGAAGCCTGCACTTACTTATGGAAAAACAAGCTTTCATGTAGGGCTTTGTAAAGCTTCAGTTACTGATCTATATGAACAATTAAAATTATTTAGAGCATGTTAGCTAATGACATGGAAACAGAAATCTTAGCTGCTGAGCTAGAGGAGGGTCTCTTACTGTGACTGTGTTTTCTCAGTCCAATTCATGCATTCCTTTGAATTTCTATAACAATCCATGTATTATTTTTCCAAATTGAACTAGTTTTTTTCTGATAATGTCTTATGAGTGTTTCAATCACCTTTCAGGCAAAATACAGTGAATCATAGTGTTTTAAGCACCCGAGGAACATGAATTTTCCGGAAGTGGAGAAGCTGTATTGTTCAGGGATGATATGGTTTGGCTGTGTCCCCACCCAAATCTCATCTTGATTTGTAGCTCCCATAATTCCCATGTGTTGTGGGAGGGACCCAGTGGGAGGTGATTGAATCATAGGGGCAGGTCTTTACAATGCTGTTCGCATGATAGTGAATAGGTGTCATGAGATCTGATGGCTTTATGAAGGGTAGTTTCCCTACACAAGCCCTCTTTGCCTCCCGCCATCCATGTAAGATGTGCTTTTGCTGCTCCTTGCCTTCCACCATGATTGTGAGGCCTCCCAAGCCATGTGGAACTGTGAGTCCATTAAACCTGTTTTTCTTTATAAATTACCCAGTCTCAGGTATGTCTTTATTAGCAGCGAGAGAATGAACTAATACGAGGGACATTTAGGCACTGACAACCCTCACCCCCTGGAGGAGGATGAGGCCTTGCTAGTGCTAATTTGGGTTCAAGAAGTAGGAGAGCTTGATATTTGTAAAATTTTGTTAAAGGGTAGCACACAGATTTTAATGCATCTCATTTATTTTAATATAAATGCTTCTGAAATGATGATATATATAAGCCATGTATATTAAAAGGGCAGTGGCTTGGCAGTTTTCCACCAAGACCTTACCTTGAGCCAAAAAAGTCAATGGTGACTACATGCCCTCCATGAAACATTTTGAGGGTGAAGTATATATCACATCTGTTTCTGCCCTGCATGGCCACTGTGCTTTCAGTAGGGTTTGTAACCTTGCTGAAGTAGAGTGGGAATATAATCTAATCTCACAGTGGGGTGTGAATTTGTGGTTACTCCCCATCAATATATATAGCCCACCAGAAAAATCTGTAAAATTTTTAGAAAAATTATATTTTTTCCTTTGCAGAAAGAAGCATTATTAAGAATAGGTGGGTTCTATGCTTTCAGGGGCTAAATGTTCAACATAATCCAAGGATATTGGGTATCTCTGGAAGTAACTTGTCATTGTTTCATGGTTGGCTCAACTCCAGTAGTGCAAAGAGACTTTCAATTTAGTGGGAGAAATCCTTTTGAGATCGAGAAGGAAGAACTGGTTTAAATATGATGATGAACTGAACTGCGTCCCTCCAAAATTTGTATGTTGAAACCTTAACCTCAATTGTGATTGTATTTAGAGATTGGGTTTTTAGGTGGCAAGGTTAGGTGAGGTCATAAGGGTGGGGTCTAAGCTGATAGAATTAGTGTCCTTATAAGAAGAGAGAGAGACCAGCTGGGCATGATGGCTTATGCCTGTAATCCTAGTACTTTGGGAGGCTGAGGCAGGCAGATTGCCTGAGCTCAGGAGTTAGAGACCAACCTGGGCAACATGGTGAAACCCTATCTCTACTAAAATACAAAAAATTAGACGGGCATGGTGGTACACGCCTGTAATCCCACGTACTCTGGAGGCTAAGGCAAGAGAATAGTTTGAATCTAGAGGCGGAGGTTGCAGTGAGCCGAGATTGTGCCACTGCACTCCAGCCTGAGTGACAGGCTGAAACTCTGTCTCACGAAAAAAAAAAAAAAAAAACTGAGCAAAGCAAAGCTCTCTCTTTCTCTGTCATATAAGAATATAGGGAGAAGGTGGCTGTGTACAAGCCAAGAGAAGAGGCCTCAGAATGAAACGTATCTTGCTGTCACCTTAATCTTGGACTTCTCAGCCTCTAGAATGGTGATAAATAAATTTCTGTTGTCTAAGCCACCCAGTCTGTGGCATTTTGTAATGGCAACCTAAGCAAACTAATACAATTATTGAGCACCAACTTAAGTATTTCGTGAGTCTCACAAGCTATATATGCTTGCTGGGTTGTTAAATTTATTCAGTCAGTTGTTTTACACACACACACACACACACAGGATACCAGGGTTCACCTTTAGAAGTGAGCATGGTGGTTAAACCATATCACAGATGAAGCCAGTTCTGGGGTGCTATCAGAGTGGTTCTGCAGTCACTGGCCAGGTTACCTGATTTCATCCTCTAGTGACATCCCACAGTGAAGCCACGTGGGCCTATACATTATTCAAATCCCTGACAGAGTAATCTGTTCCTCTGTAGTGATGGATTTCTTAACCTTGGGTTTACAGGTAGACTTCATGGTTTTATAAATTTCATGAAATTTTATGCCAAATATATCTATGTGCATTTTCAGAGGAGAGGATTTATAGTTTTAAACAGATTCTCTAGTAATTTCAGACTCTAAGGTTAAGACCCATGGCTTCAGACCAACGTGTGGTGGAGAGCTTATCAATAGTGAAGAGTCCAGCTCCAGGTTGAAGTCCTGGGTATGATCTCTCACGTCTGACCAAAGGCAATTGCAAGGCTTTTCCTGGCAGGTCTCATGGGAGAAAGTTGTCCTCCCCACATTGTAGTCTCTGGAGGAGGGAGGTGCAGTCAAGGATTCAAGTCCCCCCACACTTACTGCTCATACTTACAGATATTTGCATTCATAGCCAAGACATCTCCATTTGAGGTCCTCCTTATCTATAGCCCTGCTAGAGGGGGGCACTTTTCAGGTACATCCACCAAGATGTTCCATATAGGGGGACCTTGACTAAGACTCTTCTCTCCATTGGGTACTCTGACCCAGTACTTTTTAACCCTAGTTCTTCCTCCTCCTTCCTTTT
This sequence comes from Hylobates moloch, assembly GCF_009828535.3. Classification (NCBI taxonomy): domain Eukaryota; kingdom Metazoa; phylum Chordata; class Mammalia; order Primates; family Hylobatidae; genus Hylobates; species Hylobates moloch. The sequence goes on from NW_026652289.1 coordinate 15,062,637, forward strand.
TCTGTTTCTTTGTCTCTTGCCTTTAATGAATAAAGGCCTGGTTGTTTCTTTCAGTTTGGCTCATTGTCCTGTTTGATCACCTCGGGATCTGGCAGCTCAACAGGAACCAAGGGATTTTAAGAGGTCTCTTCTCCTTGGAAAGGTCACACTAAAATAATTATTTAAGGGAGACCTTTACAGAAGAATGTGAATTCTCAGAGACATGGTTAATTCCAAGGAGCCTCGAACTGACTCATGTTCTTAATAATTCAGGTGGATTCTTCTTTACTTGGTCAGTAATCCGATTTTAGTTCTATTTGGCATTTGGAAACTGGTGAACGTACTCCATCAGATTCTGGCTTTTTCTTCCAAATGTTCCACCAGGGTCACCTGTGGCCTCTGGTGTTAGTCAGACTATCCAACTACAATTATAGCACAAAACCATTCATTAGAATGGATGCCAGGCTTACACAATAGGCTCAGAGAACAGCCACACCTGCCCCATGTTAGGAACCTCATCCATGCATTTCTGCACACACTCAGGCTTATATGCATTTATTTCACTCAATAATTTTTACTAATCTCTTTGGCATTTTCCAATTCTCTTACTACTCCTATGTAACCAAGTTGGACAGGAAGATGAGGGCAGGGCATTGGCATGTGTTGAGCAGTGACCTTTAAGAACTATGAAAAATGCTTTTATAAACCTTATCTCCTGTGATCCTTCCATGAGTGTCATTTCATAGAAGAGGATATGGATTCACAGGTTAAGTAACGTGCCCAAGGGAGCAAGTGGTGGCTTTGGGATATAACTGCAAAGTCTGTGTCCTTTACCCCCGCTCACAGCATTTCCCTGGATGGAGGTCTGCTCTGTCCAACTTACCATTGTCTATTGAAGTTATCCATTATGTAATAAGACTATTAATGTTTGTATTAGTCTGTTCAGGCTGCGATGAAAAAATACTACAGACTGGGTTGCTTAAACAACAGAAATTTATTTTCTCACAGTTCAGGAGGCTGGAATTCCAAAATTGAGGCCAGCGGGATTGTTTTTTTCTAAGGCCTCTCTCCTTGCCTTGTAGCTGGGCCACCTCCTTGCTGTGAACTCGTGTGGTCTTCTCTCCATGTGTGCACATTCCTAATGTTTCTCTGTGTGCCCAAATATCCTTTTTTTTTTTTTTTTTTTTAAAGATGGAGTCTTGCTCTGTCAACCAGGCTGGAGTGCATTGGCATGATCTCCGCTTACTGCAACCTCTGCCTCCCGGGTTCAAGCGGTTCTCCTGCCTCAGCGTCCCGAGTAGCTGGGACTACAGGTGCACGCCACCATGCTGGGCTAATTTTTTTTTTGTATTTTTTAGTAGAGACGGGGTTTCACTGTGTTAGCCAGTATGGTCTCGATCTCCTGACCTCGTGATTTGCCCTCCTCGGCCTCCGAAAGTGCTGGGATTACAGGCGTGAGCCACCGTGCCCGACCACCAAATATCCTTTCCTTATACAAACTCCACTTAGATTTTGTTAGGTCCCACCCTACCAACCTCCTTTAACCCAATGATCTCTTTCCAGGCCATATCTCCAGATGCAATCACATTCTTGGGTCCTGGAGGTTAGGGCTTCAACATGTGAATTTGGGAAGGTCATAGTTCATCCTATAACAATGTTCCTATGGCCAGAGTTGGGCTCTGGGCTGTGTAGGACCCAGGATCATCCTGAGGGCACAGTGGGACCCAACGAAAATCAGAAATCCCCTCTTGTCTCCTCCCCTACAAGTCTTCCACACAGGGAAATTTTATTAGAATTGGCAAACAGGCTGGGTGTGGTGGCTCATACCTGTAATCCCAGCACTTTGGGAGACTGAGGTAGCTAGATCGCTTGAGCCCAGGAGTTCGAGACCAGCCTGGGCAAAAAGTCAAGACCCCTTCTCTCCAAAAAATACAAAAATTAGCCAGACTTGGAGGTGTGTGCCTGTAGTCCCAGCTATTTGAGGGCCTGAGGCAGGAGAATTGCTTGAGCCTGGGAGGTTGAGCCTGCAGTGAGCCGAGATTGCGCCACTGCACTCTAGCCTGGGTGACAGCAAGACCTTGTCTCAAAGAAACAAAACAAAAATTGACAGAGAAGGTATACTGTGAGAAGAAGAGTAAGTGGCAGCTGATAGAACCACTTCCTCTTGCCCCCCATCCTTCCACTGCCTCTCTCAGATGCTTACTCATGGATCACTCTGGCACTCATTTAGTCCATTATGATTTATCAGGTCCTCTACTGTGGTGAGGCTGTGTGAGGGGCTGAGCACATACCAGCAGTCCCTGCTTGCAAGGAGCCCCCGCTTCTGGTGGGAGAGCTGGAGGGTAAGGAATACACAAAGTACCCTCTGGGATAAGCACTGTGAGTGGTGGGTGTAGGACCTGTTTGAGGTCAGGTGGTTGGTAAGTAAGCCTTCTTGAGGTGGTGACCTTCAGGCAGAGACCTGAACAGTGACAAGAAGCAGACTCTTGAAAAGTCGATGGAAGAGCTTCCAGACAGAAAGAATCACATGTGCAAAGTCTTTTAGGAAGAAAGGAATGTTGGAGAAACAGAGAAGAGACCAGGGTGGCTAGAGATGAGTGAGGGAGAGAGATGAGAAAGGGAGAGCAGCCTAGGGTGAGGGTGGAGGATAAAGCAGGCTAGGATGCCTGGAGACTGTCGGCTGTGGCAAGAGGACCTCAAATTGAGAGCTACAACCTTTCTAAAAAACCCATTCAAGAGCTGAGCCTCAGGCAGCACAGAGGCTTTCTAAGGCAGATTAGACCTTGCTTGTGTAGTAGGATTTGAGGGAAGTACTGAAGGACATCCTTATCCAGAAACTCGAGCTCTCACAAGTACAACCCTTAGTGTCTGTTGGTAGTGTGTGTCATTCTATCACTAAAGAATCCTTTTTCAAGTACCTTTGCTTTGTCTGGGAAGAGCCTCCTGCTGAAGTAGATAACCCTGGCAGCATATCCCATGACACCTATAGCATCAATTAGTTTATCAGATCATTCTACCTTGATAGCTAGAGAGGACCAGCTTGTTAGAGAATGAGGTAGGCTTTGGACTCTGCCTGTACTATTTCCAACTCTGAAATTTGCCCCCTGTTAACAACATTGCCCATCCTTTTCCTAGAGTATTGCTTGTATTATCTTTTCCCTGTCTCCCCACCCTCATCCAGCCACACTTCCTTAGACTGCAGAGCCTTCCGCAATGTCCCAGTCTGTCTCCACTGCCTCCTGGTGTTATTTACCTCTGTACACAGCCAGGACTCCTCCATGCCCTCATTTTTTGCTCCAAATTTCTCACCTTGGGAACTTCACTGCACCTATCACACAGACTCTAGATCGTTGTCAATCAGATCATCTGCTTTTTCTGTTGTGACTCTGTGGTTTCTGAGACTCACGAAAGAAAGAGATCTCATAACCTTAATGATTGGTCCTGAGATTCCTCTCACTGTTGCACCGTTCCAGCTGCACCACTGTTATTATAAATTCCAGCTCATTGTTTAACACGTATCTCATCTCTAGGCTTCTTGGCCATACGCAGAGAAGTAGTTGAGCTTTGATGTCATAACCCTGGGTTCAAAACCTACTCTACTTCTTAGTTATAGCTGTGTGATCTTGGTCAAGTTATTTAGCTTGTCAGAACTTTAGCTTCCTCTTTTAAACAGATTTACTAAAACATGTTTAGTAAAACTTTTCATGGGCTGGGCGCAGTGGCTCACCCCTGTAATCCCAGCACTTTGGTAGGCTGAAGCGGGCGGATTGCTTGAGGCCCGAAGTTTGAAACCAGCCTAGGCAACATGGTGAAACTCTGTCTACTAAAAATACAAAAATTAGCCAGTGTGTTGGCGGGCACCCATAATCCCAGCTACTCGGGAGGTGGAGGCAGGAGAATCGCTTGAACCTGGGAGGCAGAGGTTGCAGTGAGCCAAGGTCACACACTGCACTCGAGCCTGGGTGACAGAGTGAGAACCTGTCTTAAATAAAATAAATAAAACTGGTTCACTTGTATAAATTTGAATTAGGTTGGTTGTACAATGCTTAGTATTGAGATGAGTCTGATAATAAAGGATCAAGAAATGCAGATTAATTCCCTCTTTTCTCTCCAGTGCTCAAAGAGCAGATGCTACATTCATATAAAATCCAGGTCCCAGGACATATTATCACAGTCTCTGCAAGCCCTGGCTATGAATCTGTTGGGATCACCAGTGCCAGAGGAGAAGGTCGCGTGAACTTCTTCCCTAATATAGTAGCCTTGCTCTCTGAAATCACAGTAACTCATTTTGCAGCCTCATAAATTCAAGGAACACTGCTAGATTTGCCTCTTCCTTTGTCCAAAGCCAAAGTTCACGTTGTATTTAATCAGGACTAAAGTGGTATCAGGAATAAGCAACCTGCAAGATATATGTGTAATGACTAATAGATATATTTCAGTATAATTCTACTGTCTGGAGAGGAAAATAGCAACAGGACCATGACAGTCACCACAAAAGGAAAAGTAATTAATGGCACTGACTAGAAAATGATTCCAACATAATCATTGCTCATGATGCACAGGGCAGAAACATTAAAGGATATTTCCCTATTTCTTCTGGGTAGATGTCAAACATAAAATACAATTAAAACAACGTAGGCATGATAGCCACATGGTTAGCTCTAAATTACTTTTGAATGCATGGAGAGACAAAATTGAAGAGAAAGCTTGAAAATAGTTTGCATTAAGCAAGTAATTATTTAGTACCTACTATATACCTTGAGTAAGTTCTGGGTTAGAGCATATAAAGATGCTGAAGGAAAAACCCTACTGAAGTTGCCAACGGGTGGCCTTGAGCTTGGTTGCTGCTGCCGTCAGAAGATGTTTGGGAAACAGGAAAGACCCATGGACACCTGGGAGACACTGGTGAAAATTCTTTTTTTTTTTTTTGAGATGGAATCTTGTTCTTTTGCCCAGGCTAGAGTACAGTGGCGGGATCTCCACTCACTGCAACCTCTGCCACCCGGGTTCAAGCGATTCTCCTGCCTCAGCCTGCCGAGTAGCTGGGATTACAGGTGCATGCCACCACGCTGGCTAATTTTTGTATTTTTAGCAGAGACGGGGTTTCACCGTGTTGGTCAGGCTGGTCTCGAATTCCTGACCTCAAGTGATCTGCCTGCCTCAGTCTCCCAAAGTGCTGGGATTACAGGTGTGAGCCACCACGCCCAGCCTGGTGAAAGGTTTTGAATTGGGTTTCAGACTAGAGGGTGATCTTTGTTTCTTAAAGGAACTAAGAAGGAAGCTCGAATACCCCTTATACCCGTGGCACAGTTTTATCAAACACAGTTTTATTTTTATTTTTATTTATTTATTTTTTTAGACGGAGTCTCATTCTGTTGCCCATGCTGGACGATCTTGGCTCACTGCATCCTCTGCCTCCTGGGTTCAAGCGATTCTTCTGCCTCAGCCTCCCAGTATCTGGGACTACAGGCACATGCCACCATGCCTGGCTAATTAAAAAAAAATTTTTTTTAGTAGAGATGGGGTTTCACCATATTGTTCAGGCTGCTCTTGAACTCCTGACATCATGATCTGCCTGCCTCGGCATCCTAAAGTGCTGGGATTACAGGCGTGAGCCACCGTGCCTGGCCAAGAAACACACTTTTAAGTAGCTTTGAATTTAAAGGGCATATACAGAGTGATGCCTTTAGCATTTTAGCCTTATTAGAGCCAGATAAATATATTAGTAGTTGATAAAGTATAGTGAAGGAAAATGTAATGTGATGATAATGACAATGTGAACATAAAAAATTCCATTTATTGAGGTCTTATCACATGCCAGACATTTGGCTATACACGTTTCTGAGAACAGTTCATTCAATCCCTATAACACATTTATAGTCTTGGATCCTCAGTCTCTTCAGCTGTAACTTCTCTTAACTTCGCGGGTTGGCTAATTTCATGTGTCAACTTGCCTGGGCTAAGGGATGCCCAGATAGCTGAGAAAATATTCTTTCTGTGTTGTCTGTGAGGGGTTTCAAGAAGAAGTTAACATTTGAATCAGTCTGCTGAGTTAAAGAATCACCCTCACCAGTGTAGGCAGACATTACCCAATACTTTGAGTCTGTAAATAGAATGAAGAGGCAGAGGAAGGGAAAATTTGCTTTCTCTATTTGAGTTGGAACATCCGCCTTCTTCTGTCTCAAGAACCAAGGACATCAGAGCTCCTGGTTCTTGTAGCTTTGGACTTAGCCTGGTATACCATTGGCTCCTCTGGTTCTCAGGCCTATGGACTTGGATTGAACCACACCACTGGCTTTCTTGCTTCTCCAAATTGCAGTGGCATATGACGGGGCTTTTTGGCTTTCAGAGTTGTATGAGACAATTTCCATATATGTCTCATATATATATATGAGACAGAGAGAGGTTTATAAATATATGTACACACACACACACATTCTATTTTCCTGTTTCTCTGGAAAACCCTGACTAATACATTTCATTAGACCTCTGTTTTCCCATCTGAAAAGTGAAGACAGTAATTTGTACCTCTAGAGTTGTTGCAAAGATTACATGAGACAATGGACCCAAGGCCCATAGCACAGCGTCTGTTACTGAGTAAGCATTCACTAGAAATTGTATTTATGTTTGTGACTATTATAGGGAAATGTCTTCAGGTGTGTGTCCAGGGGCTGAATTCAGCTGTGTCTCTCACTCCTTCCTGAGGGCCGTGCCATGGCCAGGTGGCTTCCAATCTGTACTGAATTGTTAATGTACAGACTGTTTCTTTTTTAGTGGCAGCCCCTTAGGTCCCATGGTGAATAGGCTGCTACTTAGAAGAATCTCATGTTTTGTGACCCCCCCCACCTGCCCCCGCCGACATTTATTACCCTATGAGAGTGGGTAATGCCTTGCTCTGGGCCTGAGGGAAGCCCATAAATGCTTTTAGAAGTCCCAGTATTATGATACCTTTCTAGCCTTCTCTTGCTTTCACTGTTCTCAACCCCTTGGCAACCCACATCCCAAAAGCAAGAGGAGGGAAATTTTCAGATGCATTTCTGTATTAGTGTTTTCTAGATAAACAGAACCAACAGGATGTATGTATGTAGAAAGAGATTTATTACAAGAAATCGGTTCGTGCAATTACAGAGGCTGAGCAGTCTTAATATCTGCAGGGTGAGTTGGTAGGCTGGAGACCCAGGAAAGCTGATGGTGTGGTTCCAGTCTGAATCTGAAGGCCTGAGAACCAGGAGAGCCTGTGTTGTGGTACCAATCCAAAGGCTGGCAGGCCGAAGACTCAGGAAGAGCCTATGCATCAGTGTGAGTCTGAAGGCAGGAAAAAACCCATGTCAGTCAAAAGGCAGTCAGGCAGGAGAGATTCCCTCCTACTTGGGGGAGAGTTGGCTTTTTCCTTCTGTTTAGACCTTCAGCTGATTTGATGAGGTCCACTGACAGTAGGGAGGGCAATTGCTTTACTTAGTCCATTGGTTTAAATGTTAATCTCATCCAAAACACTTTCGCAGAAACATCAGGAAAAATACTTAACTGAATATCAAGCACCCCACGGCCCAGTCAGTTTGCCAAATAAAAGTAACCATCAAAATTTTGGTTCTCATCAGTCTTGAAGCCACCTTCCTCATCCTTCAGTAAAGTGGCATTTTGTTCAAAGCTTCTAAGTTATATAAAGTTTTACACACCAATGAGGGTGAGTTTTTAATCCAAGGGGTGGGAAAGGAAGAATAGGGTGAGAAGGGAATAGCAGAAGTAATTAAAAGTAATTGTCATAATTGCTTCTTGTTAAACCCAGCTAATTGGTAAAAAGTAACAAGGAGGAGGCCATTATGCAAATATATGGTCACTGTATTCAGCTCCAGTTGAAGATATCAGAGCAGAGAATGGGAGCGTTTTTACTAGCTAGTTAGATGATGATCTGTTCATTGTCCTTATCAGTAACCCTTCACCTCTTGCAGCATCAGACTTCTGCAATCTTGTTAGTTTTTCCCAACCTGTCCAAATCCAATTCAGTATATTCAGTCATTCCTGACCCTTAAGTTATACTATTTTCCTTTCTGTCTTCCAACTACTACCACCCTTTGATGCCCAGCTCAAATTCTGTCTTCCCCTTGATGCGTTCTGTGACTATTTCAGTCCTTAGTCTTCCATTTTCTCTGTATTATTTTCTTCTTGCAGTTTCTGTACACTGGCAGCTGCGTATATAACCTGTGTTACTAGTGGCTGCTTTTCCCTGTTATTTCCCCATCAGGAGAGTAAAAAACCTTACAACAAAGCTCTCTTTCTTGTGTACCTTCTTTAGCACCAAGAACAGTCCCAGGAATAGAGTTGCTAATAGATACTTTTGAATAATGAGTGACTCTAACATGTAAGCCAAATCATAACATTCCTCTGTGCAACACTTTCTAATGACTCCTCATCTTACAAGAAAAGCCAAAGTTCTATAACAGACAACACAGGATAGTTTGATCGGATCCCTTGTCCCTTCTCTTCTTGTCTCCATAATTCTCCACCTTGTTCACTGGAGCATCACCTAAATTGTCTTCCATGAAAACCTCTCAAGTGTAGGGGTTTCCAGGTACTGTAAGGGCAAATACAAATAAAAATAAGAGGCTGGGCCTGTAATCCCAGCACTTTGGGGGACCAAGGTTGGTGAATCACCTGAGGTCGGGAGTTCGGGACCAGCCTGGCCAACATGGTGAAACTGTGTCTACTAAAAATAGAAAAAATTACCTGGATGTGGTGGCAGATGCCTGTAATCCCAGCTACTCAGGAGGCTGGGGCAATAGAATCGCCCGAACTCGGGAGGTGGAGATTGCAGTGAGCCGAGATCGTGCTATTGCACTCAGCCTGGGCGACAAGAGCAAGACTCCGTCTCAAAAAAAAAAAAAAAAAAGTGTCATTGTTTCTGTTGAAAATAAGGGAAGATACCTCCTTTTTCTTAGAGCATTTGCTTTAGAAAACTTGTCATTGTAAATTCTCTGTCACTTTAGCGGGTGTCTTGATCCCAAACTACCTTCTATCATCAGGATATAAGAAGTTTATTTTTCCTTTGAATAAAGCCAATTGGGAAACACAGATGGCCACTGCAATTACTCAGTGAATCTAGGATGAGCCATGTGTGACAAATCATGCTGCCAAGTCCTCTTATGGGGGCGTAGGTGTTGTTTATTTTGAGAACATGTATGTAACACTCTGTATCTGCCTGGCTATATAAAAAGGTGAGACTTCTTTCTGTCTTCACAATTTCTTAGTGGGTCACCTGTGATGTGCACCACGTTCTGGTTCAATGTTTATTCAATAATGAAATTGTTTCTTCCTCGTCTTCCTTTGTAGGAAGTTTTCTGGGTTGGAGATATGATGTTAATTGTATTTCTCTAACAGTGCCTGCCTGGATGTTTCTAGTTGTCCTTCATGCTACAGACTTCTATCTTGAGAAGGGGAAGATGAGGACTTGTGTCTACAATTTCTTCCTCCCACTCTTTCTTTTATATTCCAGTGCATTATACAGAGTGAGTGCTACAGTCTGAATGCTTGTATCTCTTCCAAATTCCTTTGTTGGAATTCTAATCCCTGAGGTGATTGTGTTAGGAGGTGGGGCTTTGGGAAGGTGATTAGGTAGTGAGGACGTAGGCTGCATGAATGGCATTAGTGTCCTTATAAAAGGGAACCCAGAGAGCGAGCTTGCCTCTTCCACCATGAGAGAACGCAGTGAGAAGGTGCCGTCTATGAATGAGGGAGCAGACCCTCACCAGACACCAAATCTACTGCCACCTTGATCTTAGACTTCCCAGACTCCAGAACTGTGAGAAATAGATTTCTGTTGATATAAGCTCTCCATTTTATGGTTTTAAAAAATAGCAGCCTGAATGGACTGAAACAGTAGGTTTTCTATTTCCTTTTTCTTCTTGGAAGGGGTTTCACTATATTATATCCTTCTTCTTCCTGGCGGCATTAATCTCTACACATTTTTTTTTTAATAGAAGAAACTCTATGATCTGTATCTACCAGACACACACACACACACACACACACACACACATATATATATTTAGTATGGGAACAGTTTAGTTTGGCTTCTCCCAGAAGTAGATCCTTAGACAAAGATTTGAGTGCAAGTAGTTTATTTGGGAGGGGGAGGGAATAGAGTTAGGGGAGTGGGAAAGTGAGAAATAGAAGGGAAGATGGACAGCAAAGCGTGGGCTATTAAGACAGTTCCTGCAGTGGGTAACTGGCGCTTAATCTCCCATGGAAACTGGAGGAATAGTGGAAAACATACATCATAACTAGCCTATGGAGGGGCCAGGTAGCTGGGTCTTTATTAACTCCCAAGAGTCAGTGATTAAGGACTGCTGGTGGGTGGGAGGGAGACATTCATTCCCTGGCGCTTCCAAATGTTCTCACTTATGAGCAAAGCTGCTTCAGTGGTTCAGCCAAAAGCCAGCAGGCACAGCAATGTGGATTCCATCCGTGGGAGGTGTATTAGTCCATTCTCCGACTGCTATAAAGAACTACCAGGTCACGCCTGTAATCCCAGCACTTTGGGAGGCCGAGGTGGGCAGATCATGAGGTCAGGAGTTTGAGACCAGCCTGGCCAATATGGTGAAACCCATCTCTACTAAAAACAAATATACAAAAATTAGCCAGGCATGATGGTGCATGCCTGTAGTCCCAGCTACTCCGGAGGCTGAGGCAGGAGAATCACTTGAACCTGGGAGGAGGAGGTTGCAGTGAGCCAAGATCACAACACTGCACTCCAGCCTGAGTAACAGAGTGAGACTCCATCTCAAAAGAAAAAAAAAAACTATTAGAGACTAGGTCATTTTAGAAGAAAAGAGGTTTGATTGACTCACAGTTCTGCAGGCTATACAGGAAGCATGACTGGGAGGCCTCAGGAAGCTTACAGCCATGGCAGAAGGGTGAAGGGGAAGCAAGCACCTTCTTCATATGGTGGCAGGACAGAGACTGAAGGGGGAGGTGCTACACACTTTTATACAACCAGATCTCGTGAGAACTCACTGACTATCACAAGAACAACAAGGGGGAAGTCCACCCCCATGATTAAGTCACCTCCCACCAGGCACTTCATCCAACACATGGGGATTACAATTCAACATGAGATTTGGGTGGGGACACAGAGCCAAACTGTATCAGGAGGACTGCTGACATTGAGGGTCTGAGCATACAGGCAGGGCCTGGGCAGCATCTGCAGCAGGAGCCTGGGGCAGCATGTGCTCAGCATCAGGATGTGCTGCCAGATCCCCTCCAAGAACCGACTTGTTCCCCAGGCACTGAGAGTATGGTGAGTACATAACCTGCAGCTGTCAGCCCCTTCCAGGATTGGCTCAGCTGCTGAGCTGTTCACCCAAGCTCACACTTCTTCCCACATCTGATGACTGATCAGTATAGGAATATAAAGGCTTGGTCATCTGGCATAGCACTGAAGGGCCAGTCTAGCTGCGGAGGACCTGAGAACTCAGCCCAAGCTCCGTTCCTTAGGGTGGATCCTAGGGCTCTCCTTACTAAACATCCCACACTCACAACTCCTTTCCCAAGTCGATTTCCCAGAGAACCCCAGTGCTTTCATGTGATCGCAGGGATTGCTAAGAATGAAAGCACATTGGCTTGATATTCTAGGACTAGTATCCCAGCTAAACAACGATAAAGGATCTACAAATCCTGGTTTCCGTAGAGTAAGAGTAGGTCTTTATAAAGGCAATGATTATTTTTAATCGTGATTATATCCGTTTTTTTTCAGAAAAAAAATTATCTTCCAATCTGGGTTCTCTTCTTTGTACCCTGTCTGATTCTTTCATTGGATCTCTTTTCCTCACTTCTGATAGCTTACCTTTCT